>NW_027364842.1:0-60000 GCF_046119375.1 Phyllobates terribilis
AGAATCCGTCAGGCAGGGGATTTCAGGTCCTCTGGCCAAGAAACCCGAAGGCACGGTCACACGCATGGGACCAGCACCGCCGTCGTGGAGCGGAAGCTACTAGAAGGCCCCGAGTCACCGGCCATACGGGTGAGCACCACACGGTACACTCAGGGACGTGGGCTACTTATACCCGCCTCTAGCAAGGTAGCCAGAAGAGTACAGTCAGTTTGGAAGGCCTACAACTCCGCCTGGCCAGGGGAGATCCCATCTGCTCAAGGACTGACCAGGCCCCGATCGCTAGCCAGTACTCCGGGAGGGTCTATCTTTATCACCAGTAAAGACCCTGAATTACACCGCATCGTCTCTGAGTGATTCCTGCTACCCCATCATCCACGTCGGCTGCCCTGAGGCCATACCCCTCCCGTTGGGGGTGATACTATCACGCTGCACAATCCTACCACCGGCCTCAGCGGTCTGCCCTGCAGCGGCAGCTCCTTCGCTGCATTCAACGGGTGGCGTAGTCGTCCAACATCTACCGCTAATACAGCGCCACTTAGTCTGACTCCCTGGGCACGGACCGGGTCACCGCCACGAGACTACAACCCTCAACAGATCCGGCTCCGGGTAAGCTCCCGCATGCGCAACGCTGCGCGACACAGGCCCAGGGGTGCGTCACATACACGCGCTGCTCTGTTTTTCTCCGCACACCTCGTACACGCGCGGCTCCGCTCCGTACACCTCATACACGCGCTGCTCTGTTTTTCTCCGCACACCTCGTACACACGCGGCTCCACTCTGTACACCTCGTACACGCGCGACTCTGCTCTGTTCACCTCGTAAATGCTCGGCTCCGCTCTGTACACCTCGTACACACGCGGCTCTGCTCTGTACACCGTGCATCCTCGGCTCCGCACACCTCGTAGACGCGCGGCTACGCTCCGTACAGCTCGTACTTGTGCCGTTTCGCTCCATACACCTCCTACACGCGGCTCCACTCTGTGCACCGTGCATGCGCGGCTCCGCTCCACACACCTCGTAGATGTGCGGCTACACTCCGTACAGCTCTTATACGTGTGGTTCTGCTCCGCACACCTCGTACACGCTCGGCTGCGTTCCGTACAACTCATACACACGCGGTTCTGCTCCGTACACCTTGTACACGCGCGGCTCCGCTCCATACACCTTGAACACGAGCGGCTTCGCACCGCACACCTCATACAAGCGCGGCTCTTCTCTTTTCACCTCGCACATGAGTGGCTGCGCTCCATACAGCTCATATACGTGCGGTTCCACTCCGCACACCTCGTACACGCTCGGCTCCGCTCCGTACACCTCGTACACACGCGGTTCCGCTCCGTACACCTCGTACACGCGCAGCTCCGCTCCACACACCTCGTACATGCGCGGCTCCGCTCCACACACCTCGTACACGCGCGGATCCGCTCCGTACACCACGTACAAGTGCGGCTCTACTCTGCACACATCATGTACAGCTCGAACATGGGCGGTTCCGCTCCACACACCTCGTACACGCTCGGCTCCGCTCCGTACACCTTGTACACAAGCGGTTCCGCTCCGTACACCTCGTACACGCGCTGCTCCGCTCCGTACACCTTGAACACGCGCGGCTTTGCTCTGTACACCTCGTAAACGCGTGGCTCCGTTCTGCCTCGCACACCTCGTACACGCGTGGCTCGGCTCTTCTCTGTACACCTCGTACACGCGCGGCTCCGCTCTGTACACCTCGTACACGCGCTGCTCCGTTCCGCTCCGCACACCTCGCACTTGCACGGCTCCGCTCTGTACAGCTCGTACATGCGCTGTTCCGCTCTTTACACCTCGTACACGTGCGGCTCCGCTCCGCTCCGCACACCTCGTACACGCGCATCTCTGCTCTGGTCACTTCGTACACGCGCGGCTCCGCTTCGTACACCTCGTACACACGGTGTTCCGCTCCGTACACCTCTTACACGAGAGGCTCCACTCCGTACACCTTGAAAACGTGCGCCTTCGCTCCATACACCTCGTACATGTGCAGCTCCGCTCTGTACACCTCGTACACGCGGGGCTCCGCTCTGATCCGCACACTCCTACACGTGTGGCTCCGTTCCACATGCCTTGTACACGCACGGCTCTGCTCCACTCCGCACACTCGTACACGCGCTTCTCTGCTCTGTACACCTCGTACACGTGCGGTTCCGCTCCGCACACTCGTACACATGTGGCTCTGCTCCGTACACTACGTACACGCGTGGTTCCTCTCTGAAAACATCATACACGCGCAACTCCGCTCCATTCACCTCGTACACGCTCGGCTCCGCTCCGTACACCTCGTACACACTCGCCTCCACTCCGTACACCTCATACAAGCGCGACTCTGCTCCGCACACCTCGTACACGCAAGACTCCGCTCCGTACACCTCATACACGTGCGGTTCCGCTCCGTACACCTCATACACGCGCGGCTCCGCTCCGTACACCTTGAACACTAGCGTCTTCGTTCCGTACACCTCGTACATGCGCGGCTCCGCTTCGTACACCTTTAATACGCGCGGCTTCGCTCCGTACATCTCGTACACGAGAGGCTCCGCTCTGAACTCCTTGAAAACGTGCATTTTCGCTCCGTACACTTCGTACATTCGCAGCTCCGCTCTGTACACCTCGTACACGCGGGGCTCCGCTCTGATCCGCACACTCCTACACGCGCGGCTCCATTCCACACACTCGTACACGCGCTTCTCTGCTCCGTACACCTCGTTCACGTGCGGCTCCGCTCGGCACACCTCGTACACACGCAGCTCCACACACTCGTACACGTGCGGCTCTGCTCTGTACACCACGTACACGCGGGGCTCCTCTCCGAAAACATCATACATGCGTGACTCTGCTCCATTCACCTCGTACACGCTCGGCTCCACTCCGCACACCTGGTACACGCACGGCTCCGCTTCGTACACCTCGTACACGCGCGGATCCGCTCCGCACACCTATTAGACGCGCGGCTACGCTCCGTACAGCTCGTATACGTGCGGTTCCGATTAGCACACCTCTTACACGCTCGGCTGAGTTACGTACACCTCGTACACGCGTGGCTCTGCTCCGTACACCACGTAAAAGCGCGGCTCCACTCTGCACACATCATGTACAGCTCGTACATGGGCGATTCCGCTCCGCACACCTCGTACACGCTTGACTTCACTCCGTACACCTCGTACACATGCGGTTCCGCTCCGTACACCTCGTACACGCGCGGCTCCGCTCCGTACACCTTGAACACTTGCGGCTTCGCTCTGTACACCTCGTAAATGCGCTGCTCAATTCCGCCTCGCACACCTCGTACACGCGTGGCTCCGCTCTTTACACCTCGTACAGGCGCGGCTCTGCTCTGTACACCTCGTACACGCGCGGCTCCACTATGTACACCTCGTACACAGGCGGCTCTGCTCTGTACACCTCGTAGACGCGTGGCTCCGCTCCGTACACCTCATACACGTGTGGCTCCGCTCCGTACACCTCGTAGACGCGTGGCTCCGCTCCGCACACCTCGTACATGTGCGGCTACGCTTCGTACAGCTCATACACAGGCGGCTCTGCTCTGTACACCTCGTACACGCGCGGCTCCTCTCTCTACACCTCATACACGCGCGGCTCTGCTCTGTACACCTTGTACACGCGCGACTCCGCTCCGCACACCCAGTACACGCGCGGCTCCGCTCTGTACACCTCATACACGCGCTGCTCCGTTCCGCTCCGCACACCTCGTACTTGTGCGGCTATGCTCTGTTCACCTCGTACACGCGCGGCTCCGCTCCGTACAGCTCATACATGCGTGGTTCCACTCTCTACACCTCGTACACGTGCGGCTCCGCTCCGTAAACCTCGTACACGCTGGACTCCATTCCGCTCCGCACACCTCGTACACGCGCGGCTCTGCTCCGTACACCTCGTACATGCACGGTTCCGCTCTGTACACCTTGTACACGCGCGGCTCTGCTTCGTACACCTTTAACACGCGTGGCTTCGCTCCGCACACCTCATACATGCGCTGCTCCGCTCTGTACACCTCGTACACGCGTGGCTCCGCTCTGATCCGCACACTCCTACACGCGCAGCTCCGTTCCACACGACTTGTACACGCACGGCTCTGCTCCGCTCCGGACACCTCGTAGACATGCGGATACGCTCCGTACAGCTTGTATACGTGCGGTTTCGCTCCGCACACCTCGTACATGCTCGGATCCGTTCCATACACCTCGTACACGCGTTGTTCCGCTCCGTACACCTCTTACACGAAAGGCTCCGCTCTGTACACCTTGAAAACGTGCGTCTTCGCTCCGTACACCTCGTACTTTGCGCGGTTTCACTCCGTATACCTCGTACATGTGCAGCTCCGCTCTGTACACCTCGTACACGCGGGGCTCCGCTCTGATCCGCACACTACTACACGCGCAGCTCCGTTCCACACGCCTTGTACACGCACGGCTCTGCTCCGCTCCGGACACCTCGTACACGCGCGGCTCTGCTTTGTTCACCTCGTACACGTGCAGCTCTGCTCTGTACACCTCGTACATGCGCGGCTCCGCACCGTACACCTTGTACACATGCGGATCTGTCTTCTTCGCACACATCGTACTCGGGCGGCTCCGCTCCGTACACCTCGTACAAGCGTAGCTCCGCTCCGTACACCTTGAGCACGCGCGGCTCCTCTCTGTACTCCTCATACACGTGCGGCTCTGCTCTGTACACCTCGTACACACGCGGCTTCGCTCCGTACACCAGTACACGAGCAGCTGCACTCCACACACGTGGCACACGCGCGGCTCCTCTCTGTACACGTTGAACACGCGCGGCTTCACTCTGTACACCTCGTACACGTGCGGCTCCGTTCCGCTCCGCATACCTCGAACACACGCAGCTTCGCTCCGTACACCTTGTACTCGAGCGGCTCTGCTATGCACACCTCGTACATGCGCGGCTCCGCTCCGTACACCTCGTACATGCGCTGTTCCTCTCCGTGCACCTCGCACATGCTCGGCTCCGCTCCATATGCATTGAACACAAGCGGCTTCGCTCTGTACACCTTGTACATGCGCGGCTCCGTTCCGCTCCACACACCTCATATACACGCAGCTCTGCTCTGTTCACCTCATACACTCGAAGCTCCGCTCCGTAAACCTCGTACACGCGGTTCCGCTCCGTACACCTCTTACACGCGCAGTTTTGCTCCGTACACCTTGAACAAGCGTGGCTTCGCTCCGTTCACCTCGTACACGCGCAGATTTGTTCCGCTCCGCACACCTCATACACACGCGGCTCTGCTTTGTTCACCTCGTACACGTGCAGCTCTGCTCTGTACACCTCGTACACACACGGCTCTGCTCTGTTCACCTCGTACATGCGCGGCTCCGCTCTGCACACCTCGTACACACGCGGCTCTGCTCTGTAAACCTCATACACGAGGGTCATCGCTCCTTACACCTCGTATACGCGAGGCTCCGCTCCATACACCTTTTACGCACGTGGCTCCGCACACCTCGAACAAGCACGGCCCCGCTCCGTACAGCTTGAACACGCGCGGCTTCGCTCCACACACCTCGTACACGCGCGGCTCTGCTCTGTTCACCTCGTACACTTGCGGCTCCGCTCGTACACCTCGTACACGCGCGGTTCCGCTCTGTACACTTCGTACACGCGTGGCTACGCTCCATACAACTTGTACATGCACGGCTCCATTTTGCTCCGCACACCTCGTACACGCTCGGTTCCGATCCATACACCTTGAATATGTGCGGGTCCGCTCCGTACACCTTGTATGCGAGCGGCTCCACTCCGTACAGCTCGTGCACATGAGGTTCCGCTCCGCACACCTTGTACACGCGCGGCTCCGTTCCGTACACGTCGTACATGCGCGGTTCCGCTCCATACACCTTGAATACGTGCGCCTCCACTCCGCACACCTCATACACGCGGGGCTCTGCTCTGTTCACCTCGTACACGCGCGGCTCCACTCTGTACACCTCGTACACGCGGTGCTCTGATCCATACACCTTGTACTCGAGCAGCTCCGCTCCGCACTCCTCGTACACACGCGGTTCTGCTCTGTACACCTCGTACATGCGCAGCTCTGCTCTGTACACCTCGTACACGCGCGGCTCCGCTCTGTACACCTCATACACGCGCGGCTCTGATCCGTACACCTTGTATGTGAGCGACTCCGCTCCGCACACCTTGTACACGCACGGCTCCGCTCCGTACACCTCATACACGCGCTGCTCTGTTTTTCTCCGCACACCTCGTACACACGCGGCTCCACTCTGTACACCTCGTACACGTGCGACTCTGCTCTGTTCACCTCGTACACACGCGGCTCTGCTCTGTACACCGTGCATGCGCGGCTCCGCACACCTCGTAGACGCGCGGCTACGCTCCGTACAGCTCGTACTTGTGCCGTTTCGCTCCATACACCTCCTACACGCGGCTCCTCTCTGTGCACCGTGCATGCTCGGCTCCGCTCCACACATCTCGTAGATGTGCGGCTACACTCCGTACAGCTCTTATACGTGTGGTTCCGCTCCGCACACCTCGTACACGCTCGGCTGCGTTCCGTACACCTCATACACACGCGGTTCTGCTCCGTACACCTTGTACACGCGCGGCTCCGCTCCATACACCTTGAACACGAGCGGCTTCGCACCGCACACCTCATACAAGCGCGGCTCTTCTCTTTTCACCTCGCACATGAGTGGCTACGCTCCATACAGCTCATATACGTGCGGTTCCACTCCGCACACCTCGTACACGCTCGGCTCCGCTCCGTACACCTCGTACACACCCGGTTCCGCTCCACACACCTCGTACATGCGCGGCTCCGCTCCACACACCTCGTACACGCGCGGCTCCACTCCGTACACCACGTACAAGTGCGGCTCTACTCTGCACACATCATGTACAGCTCGAACATGGGCGGTTCCGCTCCACACACCTCGTACACGCTCGGCTCCGCTCCGTACACCTTGTACACAAGCGGTTTCGCTCCCTACACCTCATACACGCGCAGCTCCGCTCCGTACACCTTGAACACGCGCGACTTTGCTCTGTACACCTCATAAACGCGTGGCTCCGTTCTGCCTCGCACACCTCGTACACTCGTGGCTCGGCTCTTCTCTGTATACCTCGTACACGCGCGGCTCCGCTCTGTACACCTCGTACACGCGCTGCTCTGCTCCGTACACCTCGTACATGCGCTGCTCCGTTCCGCTCCGCACACCTCGCACTTGCACGGCTATGCTCTGTTCACCTCGTACATGCACGGCTCCGCTCTGTACAGCTCGTACATGCGCTGTTCCGCTCTTTACACCTCGTACACGTGCGGCTCCGCTCCGTAAACCTCGTACACGCTGGGCTACATTCCGCTCCGCACACCTCGTACACGCGCATCTCTGCTCTGGTCACTTCGTACACGCGCGGCTCCGCTCTGTACACCTCATACACGCGCTGCTCTGCTCCGTACACCTCGTACACGCGCTGCTCCGTTCCGCTCCGCACACCTCGCACTTGCACGGCTATGCTCTGTTCACCTTGTACATGCACGGCTCCGCTCTGTACAGCTCGTACATGCGCTGTTCCGCTCTTTACACCTCGTACACGTGCGGCTCCGCTCCGTAAACCTCATACACGCTGGGCTACATTCCGCTCCGCACACCTCGTACACGCGCATCTCTGCTCTGGTCACTTCGTACACGCGCGGCTCCGCTCCGTACACCTCGTACACACGGTGTTCCGCTCCGTACACCTCTTACACGAGAGGCTCCGCTCCGTACACCTTGAAAACGTGCGCCTTCGCTCCATACACCTCGTACATGTGCAGCTCCGCTCTGTACACCTCGTACACGCGGGGCTCCGCTCTGATCCGCACACTCCTACACGTGTGGCTCCGTTCCACATGCCTTGTACACGCACGGCTCTGCTCCACTCCGCACACTCGTACACGCGCTTCTCTGCTCTGTACACCTCGTACACGTGCGGTTCCGCTCCGCACACTCGTACACATGTGGCTCTGCTCCGTACACTACGTACACGCGTGGTTCCTCTCCGAAAACATCATACACGAGCAACTCCGCTCCATTCACCTCGTACACGCTCGGCTCCGCTCCGTACACCTCGTACACACTCGCCTCCACTCCGTACACCTCATACAAGCGCGACTCCGCTCCGCACACCTCGTACACGCAAGACTCCGCTCCGTACACCTCATACACGTGCGGTTCCGCTCCGTACACCTCATACACGTGCGGCTCCGCTCCGTACACCTCGTACACGCGCAGCTCCGCTCTGTACACCTTGAACACTAGCGTCTTCGTTCCGTACACCTCGTACATGCGCGGCTCCGCTTCGTATACCTTTAATACGCGCGGCTTCGCTCCGCACACCTCGTACACGCGCGGCTCCGCTCCGTACACCTCGTACACGAGAGGCTCCGCTCTGTACTCCTTGAAAACGTGCATTTTCGCTCCGTACACCTCGTACATTCGCAGCTCCGCTCTGTACACCTTGTACACGCGGGGCTCCGCTCTGATCCGCACACTCCTACACGCGCGGCTCCATTCCACACACTCGTACACGCGCTTCTCTGCTCCGTACACCTCGTACACGTGCGGCTCCGCTCCGCACACCTCGTACACACGCAGCTCCACACACTCGTATACGTGCAGCTCTGCTCCGTACACCACGTACACGCGCGGCTCCTCTCCGAAAACATCATACACGCGCGACTCTGCTCCATTCACCTCGTACACGCTCGGCTCCACTCCGCACACCTCGTACACGCACGGATCCGCTCCGCACACCTATTAGACGCGCGGCTACGCTCCGTACAGCTCGTATACGTGCGGTTCCAATTAGCACACCTCTTACACGCTCGGCTGAGTTACGTACACCTCATACACACGCGGTTCCGCTCAGTACACCTCGTACACGCGTGGCTCCGCTCCGTACACCACGTAAAAGCGCGGCTCCGCTCTGCACACATCATGTACAGCTCGTACTTGGGCGATTCCGCTCCGCACATCACGTACACGCTCGACTTCGCTCCGTACACCTCGTACACATGCGGTTCCACTCCGTACACCTCGTACATGCGCGGCTCCGCTCCGTACACCTTGAACACGTGCGGCTCCATTCCGCCTCGCACACCTCGTACACGCGTGGCTCCGCTCTGTACACCTCGTACAGGCGCGGCTCTGCTCTGTACACCTCGTACACGCGCGGCTCCGCTATGTACACCTCGTACACAGGCGGCTCTGATCTGTACACCTCGTACACATACGGCTCTGCTCTGTACACCTCGTAGACGCGTGGCTCCGCTCCGTACACCTCATACACGTGTGGCTCCGCTCCGTACACCTCGTAGACGCGTGGCTCCGCTCCGCACACCTCGTACATGTGCGGCTACGCTTCGTACAGCTCATACACAGGCGGCTCTGCTCTGTACACCTCGTACACGCGCGGCTCCTCTCTCTACACCTCATACACGCGCGGCTCTGCTCTGTACACCTTGTACACGCACGACTCCGGTCCGCACACCCAGTACGCAGCTCCGCTCTGTACACCTCATACACGCGCTGCTCCGTTCCGCTCCGCACACCTCGTACTTGTGCGGCTATGCTCTGTTCACCTCGTACACGCGCGGCTCCGCTCCGTACAGCTCGTACATGCGTGGTTCCACTCTCTACACCTCGTACACGTGCGGCTCCGCTCCGTAAACCTCGTACACGCTGGACTCCATTCCGCTCCGCACACCTCGTACACGCGCGGCTCTGCTCCGTACACCTCGTACATGCACGGTTCCGCTCCGTACACCTTGTACACGCGCGGCTCTGCTTCGTACACCTTTAACACGCGTGGCTTCGCTCCGCACACCTCATACATGCGCTGCTCCGCTCTGTGCACCTCGTACACGCGTGGCTCCGCTCTGATCCGCACACTCCTACACGCGCAGCTCCGTTCCACACGACTTGTACACGCACGGCTCTGCTCTGCTCCGGACACCTCATAGACATGCGGATACGCTCCGTACAGCTTGTATACGTGCGGTTTCGCTCCGCACACCTCGTACATGCTCGGCTCCGTTCCGTACACCTCGTACACGCGTTGTTCCGCTCCGTACACCTCTTACACGAAAGGCTCCGCTCTGTACACCTTGAAAACGTGCGTCTTCGCTCCGTACACCTCGTACTTTGCGCGGTTTCACTCCGTATACCTCGTACATGTGCAGCTCCGCTCTGTACACCTCGTACACGCGGGGCTCCGCTCTGATCCGCACACTACTACACGCGCAGCTCCGTTCCACACGCCTTGTACACGCACGGCTCTGCTCCGCTCCGGACACCTCGTAGACATGCGGATACGCTCCGTACAGCTTGTATATGACGCGCCCCCTGGGCCAGTGCTGTTATGGATACCCGGAGCCGGATCAGATGGGGGTTGTAGTCTCCGAGTGGCTGTGACCCGGTCCGTGCCCAGGGTGTCAAGCTCAGTGTGTGGCAGTCCTTATGATGTTACTAGATGTTCTTTTGTGTCGACTACGCCACCCGTTGAATTGCGGTCAATACGGCCGCCGCTGCAGCAGGGTCCGCTGAGGCTGGTGATGTATGTGCAGCTCAGGTAGTATAACCCCCAACGGGAGGGGTATAGCCTCAGGGGGTCAGTTGCAGAGGATGGGGGTTGTGGTGGTGCAGCGGGGATGGAAATGAGACTCAGAGTCGGGCTGTGCAGTTCAGGGTTTGTTTACTTACTGCAGTTGTTCTGGTCACTCCGGCCTTAAGTGACCACCCGAGCCGTGCTGCGTCCACCAGGTCCCGGACTCGGCCAACCCCCAGGTGATTCTGGAGCGTGGTCCTGAGCTCCCTTTCTGTCCTGTCCTCTTCTCTGGCCTTCCCCACCAGGGATCCACCTATGTCCGGCTCCCTCGGGCCTCTTGGTGGTAAACCCTTGTCTCTGGGTTCCCTGACCCTATTCCTGGTCTGCCTTCCGGGTGGATTTAGTGGGTGGTCGTGGCAGATCCTGCCCACGACCTCCGGTTCCTGGCTAAGGTGTGCTGTAGCCTCTGCCAGCTTGGGATCCGGTACCCTGTTGCCAACTCTTCACCCTCTGGTCTAATTTGGGCTCTTGGAGTTCCTTCGTTCTCCCCCTCTGGGTCTTTCTCTCTCCTCTCTCTCTCTGGGCCTTGGAGCTGCTCTTCTCCTCTGCTCTCTTCCTCTGCTCTGCTCTGACAAAAGACTGACAGACTGACCCTGATCTAAGATGGTGCCCACCTTATATACTCCCTCTATGTGTGAGCTCAGGTGACCAGCACCCAATGAGCTCCTAGCACTACCCAGACTGCTCCCCCTATCTGCCCCTACACTACTGGGATGTTCCACGCCCCTCCCACTCCAGCCAGGAACAGACACTGTCGTACCTGCACATTTCTTTAGTGGGAGTACCATCGGTCTGTTCCCCGGAAATGGGATGTGTGTAGTGCATGCAGCTAACTGAGCTCAGTTCCACACTCCATCCTTACCCGGGAGTGGAATATCACACCTCTGGCTTGAGGTGTAATACCCCTGTAGCAGCCGAATCCTCAGGGTGCTACATTCCCCCCTGGTAAATCACAGCACGTCCTCGGGCTGTAAGATATAAACATCCACAAACATACAATTTTTTTTCATAAACATAAACATATAAAACATATAAAACATCATATACATCATCAGCAGCAATAAACTTTTCATATAAACATTCTTGTTTCTGGTTCCTCCGGTCACGGTGCAACTTGTGACCGGGTAAAGTGCGACAGTCTCTCTTGGAATAAAACAGTTTCCTGTAAAACCGGTAGGGGGCGCTTTAGGAAGCGCAACTATATACAAGGGGATATGGCCGCTCTCAGTCCTCGGCCAGGTATTAGGGAGGATTGACCGCTCTCAGTCCTCGGTCAGTGGGAATAGGGACACACGGGGTTAACAGTTCACTCTTGGCTGGTCCCAACGGGGAACATATTTTAAATAAGTAACAGTTCTTGGTACCCCTACGGGCAACTTTATACAGTCTCTCTCTACCGTACTTCAACGACGGCGTCCTCCTGCTCCTTCTTTAGATTCTTCAGACCCGTCTGGGTCCTCTTGCTCCTCCTCACACCGCAGCTCCTCCTCCGTCAGGCGATGCACATGGAGGGCGTAGGGTCCTTTGGCACACTTGTGCCGGGTGAAGGTGACCTCGTCCCCTACATACAGGTCACGACCTCTGTGTCCCTCCGGCAGATGGCTTTCTACGTCTCTGCGGGTTACAAAGACGTCGCCGGGGGTCTGATGGTCTCTAATAAAGCCCCATCCGTGCTGCATGTTGAATTTTATCACAGTCCCGGTGGAAGGGGGACCATGTGCTGCACGGGGATTCCTCCTGGTCCGGCTCTTCTGCTCCGCGCTCCTTATCTGCGCTTGCTGTTCCCGGACCCGCCTCTCTCTCCGCTCCCTCTCGAAGACCTCGAGCTGCTGCCGGCAGCACTCTGCACGCTCTGCTGCGGCCGCCCGAGTCTCCTGAGTGAACCCCATGAGGTCTTCTCCGGTGGGGTCCCACTCGAACTGTGCCTCCTCCAGCGGGGGCGAGGTCCTCTTTACAGGCTTCGGAGCCGGAATCAGGGGCTCGCACATGGGCCTTGCTCTCTGGAGTTCCAGCTGAATGTACTCCTGGGGCCATATGAAGGGCTGCCCATCCGGGCACGTATGCTGGGCAAATAGATTTTCACCCAGGTGTGGCACTCTAGATGTTGAGGGCGCGTTGATGGTAGCGGCGCCCGGGTTAACCAGGCCTTGCGACCAGGCCTGGGGCACCTTAAAGGCAAAGGGCACCGTAAGAACGGCGGCGCCCTGGGTTATTCGGCCCTGCGACCAGGCCGGTGGCTCCGCGGAGGTAGGGGGCGCTGTTGGTATTGCGGCGCCCGGGGGTACTAGGCCTTGCGACCAGGCCGGTGGTATTTCCTGCTTGGCCACGCTCGAGGTCGAGGCGTGTGACGTCACAGGGGTCGCGGCCGCGGTTTCCGGTTGAGGCCTAGTCGGCGGCGGTGACGATGCAGCGACGGGCACGGCAGGGGGAATTTCGGGCTCTGCGACGGGGAGCTGGGGCAGGCACGCGGTTTCCCGGCTCGGGGTAGAGACGTCCCCTTTACCTGCCTCCGTCCGTTCAGCTCCCTTCTCGGCGCCGTCTCCTGCCTTCATTCCTCCTGCGCCATCCTCAGAGGCGGTCTGTCTCCTCGTCTCGGGTGGCGTGCTCCGCTGACGGGTTTCGGTCTGCTGGGCCATCTCTCGGCTCCACTCCGCCAACGTCTCTCGCTGTACCCGGGCCATCCTCCGTACGAGGCCCTCCAGCGCGGTCTGTGCACACTCCCGGTCTCGGGGGAGCTGTGCTAGGATCTCCAGCAGGCCTTCTGGAGTGGCGACCTGCAACAGGCTCCTGACCACTGGGTCGGTGCTGCCTGACTCTCCCTCCATCTCCGGGTAGGCTCTCTCTGGACTCTCTTCCAGACGTCTTGTCTCCGGGTGCGCTCTCTCCAGACTGCTCCAGGCGACACCCATCTTTGCTCTCTTGTTCTGTCTCCGCCCACATTGAGGGTGGTCCCGGGGCAACTTTGTGATTGTCAGTTCCAGGGGTAGTTCTCTTACGCTGATGGACACTTCCAGCATCACAGTCTCTGTTGGTGGGCGCGGTTTCCGCTTTTGGCGCCATTCTTCGACCTGGCCCACGATGGGAGGTGGCCTTTTGCCACCCTCTGGCACGCCCATAATGGCGTCCGCTCTTCCAAGGCGGGAAATCTTTGGAAATGGCGGGAATCGTCTCCCAGTGGCGGGAAACTCCATGGATGGCGGGAAAAAGCTGCAAATGGCGGACAACCGGCGGGAAACGACCTGTGATGGGGTCCGTTGGCGGGGACCCTCCGGAACCGGCGGGAGACTTCTTTTTAAGGTAACGGTGAACTTTTCTTCAGGCACGCAGTACCCGGTTGTTGCGGGCACGTTATCCTGCCGACTACGCCAAAGTTGACGCGCCCCCTGGGCCAGTGCTGTTAGGGATACCCGGAGCCGGATCAGATGGGGGTTGTAGTCTCCGAGTGGCTGTGACCCGGTCCGTGCCCAGGGTGTCAAGCTCAGTGTGTGGCAGTCCTTATGATGTTACTAGATGTTCTTTTGTGTCGACTACGCCACCCGTTGAATTGCGGTCAATACGGCCGCCGCTGCAGCAGGGTCCGCTGAGGCTGGTGATGTATGTGCAGCTCAGGTAGTATAACCCCCAACGGGAGGGGTATAGCCTCAGGGGGTCAGTTGCAGAGGATGGGGGTTGTGGTGGTGCAGCGGGGATGGAAATGAGACTCAGAGTCGGGCTGTGCAGTTCAGGGTTTGTTTACTTACTGCAGTTGTTCTGGTCACTCCGGCCTTAAGTGACCACCCGAGCCGTGCTGCGTCCATCAGGTCCCGGACTCGGCCAACCCCCAGGTGATTCTGGAGCGTGGTCCTGAGCTCCCTTTCTGTCCTGTCCTCTTCTCTGGCCTTCCCCACCAGGGATCCACCTATGTCCGGCTCCCTCGGGCCTCTTGGTGGTAAACCCTTGTCTCTGGGTTCCCTGACCCTATTCCTGGTCTGCCTTCCGGGTGGATTTAGTGGGTGGTCGTGGCAGATCCTGCCCACGACCTCCGGTTCCTGGCTAAGGTGTGCTGTAGCCTCTGCCAGCTTGGGATCCGGTACCCTGTTGCCAACTCTTCACCCTCTGGTCTAATTTGGGCTCTTGGAGTTCCTTCGTTCTCCCCCTCTGGGTCTTTCTCTCTCCTCTCTCTCTCTGGGCCTTGGAGCTGCTCTTCTCCTCTGCTCTCTTCCTCTGCTCTGCTCTGACAAAAGACTGACAGACTGACCCTGATCTAAGATGGTGCCCACCTTATATACTCCCTCTATGTGTGAGCTCAGGTGACCAGCACCCAATGAGCTCCTAGCACTACCCAGACTGCTCCCCCTATCTGCCCCTACACTACTGGGATGTTCCACCCCCCTCCCACTCCAGCCAGGAACAGACACTGTCGTACCTGCACATTTCTTTAGTGGGAGTACCATCGGTCTGTTCCCCGGAAATGGGATGTGTGTAGTGCATGCAGCTAACTGAGCTCAGTTCCACACTCCATCCTTACCCGGGAGTGGAATATCACACCTCTGGCTTGAGGTGTAATACCCCTGTAGCAGCCGAATCCTCAGGGTGCTACATATACATGCGGTTTCACTCCGCACACCTCGTACACGCTCGGCTCCGTTCCATACACCTCGTACACACGCGGTTCCGCTCTGTACACCTCGCACACGTGCGGCTCCGCTCCGTACACCTTTAACACGAGCGGCTTCGCTCCGTACACCTCGTACACGCGTGGATCCGCTCCGCACCGCACACCTCATACACGCGCGGCTCCGTTCTGTACACGTTAAGCATGCGCGGCTTCGCTCCGTACATCTCGTACTTGAGTGTTTTCGCTCCGTACACCTCGTACACGCGCGGCTCCGCTCTGTACACCTCGTTGACGCGCGGCTATGCTCTGTACAGTTCGTAAACATGCGGTTCCGCTCCGCACACCTCGTACATGCTCGGCTCTGTTCCGTACACCTCGTACACACGCAGTTCCACTCCGTACACCTCGTACATGCGTGGCTCCACTCTGTACACCTCATACACGCGCGGCTCCGCTCTGTACACCTTACATGCGCGGCCCCGCTCCGCACACCTCGTAGACATGCGGATACGCTCCGTACAGCTTGTATACATGCGGTTTCGCTCCGCACACCTCGTACACGCTCGGCTCCGTTCCGTACACCTCGTATACACGCGGTTCCGCTCTGTACACCTCGCACACGCGCGGCTCCGCTCCGTACACCTTGAACACGAGCAGCTTCGCTCCGTACACCTCGTACACGCGTGGATCCGTTCTGCACCGCACACCTCATACACGCACGGCTCTGCTCTGTTCACCTCGTACACGCATGGCTCCACTCCGTACACCTCGTACACCCGCGGCTACACTCCGCACACCTCGTACATACTCAGCTCCGCTCTGTACACCTCGTACACACGCGGTTCCGCTCCGTACACCTTGATCACGTGCGGCTTCGCTGTGTACACCTCATAAACGAGCGGCTCCGTTCCGCTCCACATACCTCATACACGTGCGGCTCTGCTTTGTTCACCTCGCACACGCGCAGCTCTGCTCAGTACACCTCA
The DNA here is from genome assembly GCF_046119375.1 of Phyllobates terribilis. NCBI lineage: Eukaryota > Metazoa > Chordata > Amphibia > Anura > Dendrobatidae > Phyllobates > Phyllobates terribilis. Next base: position 16,264 of record NW_027364842.1, read on the forward strand.
TACACGCATGGCTCTGCTCTGTACACCTCATACACGTGCGGCTCCGCTCTGTACACCTAACATGCGCGGCCCCGCTCCGCACACCTCGTAGACATGCGGATATGCTCCGTACAGCTTGTGTACATGACGCGCCCCTGGGCCTGTGTCGCGCTGCGTTGCGCTTGCGGGAGCTTACCCGGAGCCGGATCTCTTGAGGGTTGTAGTCTCGTGGCGGTGATCCGGTCCGTGCCCAGGGAGTCAGACTAAGTGGCGCTGTATTAGCGGTAGATGTTGAACGACTACGCCACCCGTTGAGTACAGCTAAGGAGCTGCTGCTGCAGGGCAGACCGCTGAGGCCGGTGGTAGGATTGTGCAGCGTGATAGTATAACCTCCAACGGGAGGGGTATGGCCTCAGGGCAGCTGACGTAGATGATGGGGGTAGCAGGAACCACTCAGAGACGGTACGGTGTAGTTCAGGGTCTTTACTGGTGACAACGATAGACCCTCCCGGAGTAATGGCTAGCGATTGGGGCCTGGTCAGTCCTTGAGCAGATGGGATCTCCCCTGGCCAGGCGGAGTTGTAGGCCTCCCAAACTAACTGTACTCTTCTGGCTACCTTGCTAGAGGCGGGTATAAGTAGCCCATGTCCCTGAGTGTACCGTGTGGTGCTCACCCGTATGGCCGGTGACTCGGGGCCTTCTAGTAGCTTCCGCTCCACGACGGCGGTGCTGGTCCCATGCGTGTGACCGTGCCTTCGGGTTTCTTGGCCAGAGGACCTGAAATCCCCTGCCTGACGGATTCTGCTGCTGGGTAGGAGTTAGTCCCCACAGCCTCGGACTCCGGGTCCGGTAAGAAATCTTCTCAGTCAGGGCGAGCTCTGCAGCTGCCAGCCCCTGACTCCTTGTAACACTGCTCCCACAGAGCTCCTGTTGTTTCTTCCCATAGCTGATTCTCTTCTCTGTCTCTACTTCTGGCATGGCCCAGGAGCTGGGCCCAGCCGGAGCCACAGCTCCCTGTCAGCCCTCCTGGCTGAACTCTCCCTCTGAACTCTCTAACCCTGCCTCAGCCCCAGGTTTATATAGGGGAAGTTCTTCCCCTCCCAGGACTGGGCAGGAGGTGTGGCATGCATAGGATTCCTGACCAAGAGACCTCCCACCTGCTCTCAGACGTAATATCTCTATCACTGTGGCAACCAGACCCCTGGGGTGTCACATTCCCCCCTAGTGAAATTTAGTACTCCGGGACTAAACATATTTTTAGAAAAACATAACAAGGTATAAACAATAATAATACAATAAGAAAAACACATAAAGATGGTTACGGCGTGTCCGCAACCGGGTGCAGTCTTTGAAGAAAACAAAGGTGTCCATTTCACCAAAACAGGGAGACGTAACCAGGTAGGGGTCTGTCCTGCCCCGAGTCCTTAAAAGTCTTTAGTCCGTCCTGGGTTACGCTCCAACCATGTACAAAGGATTCCCGGTAACTCCACCAAAGACTCCCATAAATTACTAGAAACACATAATTATTTACAGGATATGGCCGCTCTCAGTCCTCGGCCAGTGGGGATAAGGAATGGCTGCTCACAGTCCTCAGCCTGGTTTAAGATAGGGGCACATGGGAAACAATTCACTAATCCCAACGGGGACCATATTTTAATTAGCAGCAGTCCTTGTACCCTTACGGGTAACTATTTACAGCTCTTTATTCACGCTACTTCCCTTCAGTAGCTATGTCCTCTTTGTGCTCCCTCCTGAGGGTAGTCCTCAGACCCGTCCGGGTCCTCTTGGCTTTCCTCGTATTGGTAGTACTGCAGCTCCTCCTCGGTTAGCTGGGTTAGTATCTCTGCGACAGTCCTCCTCCCAGGTGGCCATGACTTTACCTCCCTTTGGGCTGCCCCGGTTAATTGGGCCACCAGGATGCTCACTTTTTGCTCCTCTGTGAGGGGGTACACCTGGAAGAGGCTATCCAGCTTTTCTCTAAAGTCATGCAGGGTATGTGACTCCCCTGAGTACTGGGGTAGCCAGGCTGCCTCCGGGATATAGGGCATGGTGAAAGGCATGACCGCAACAGCGGTGGCGCTGGCGGGGGTTGAAGCGGTGAAGCTCTCCTCCGTATCCGACATCCTTCTCCCCCCTAGTGGACCGTGGCCTACCTTGCGATGATCCTCTTCCGTAGGCCGCGGCTCCGCAGTGGATCGTCAGGGTTGAGGACCTTCCGTCACGCTTCTGTGACGTCGGCGTCTGCTGGGCTCCTTCCAGGACCTTACGCAACGTCCGGACGTGAGGCGGGGCTTCAGTTCTCGCGCGCTTTCGGAGTCCACGCCCCTCTTCTTCCCGCGCGGCGTCTTCAAGATGGCGTCCAACGGCGGGAAAACTCCACGGAAGGCGGGAAGAAGGCTGAAAATGGTGCCGGATGGCGGGAATCTTCACCGATGGCGGGAAGAAGGCTGAAGATGGCGCCGGATGGCGGGAATCTTCACCGATGGTAAGTTTAAAAGTCTCTTTTTTTTTTTTTTTTCCAGGCACGCAGTACCCGGTGGTTGCGGGCACGGAATCCTGCCGACTACGCCAAAAGTTGACGCGCCCCTGGGCCTGTGTCGCGCTGCGTTGCGCATGCGGGAGCTTACCCGGAGCCGGATCTCTTGAGGGTTGTAGTCTCGTGGCGGTGATCCGGTCCGTGCCCAGGGAGTCAGACTAAGTGGCGCTGTATTAGCGGTAGATGTTGGACGACTACGCCACCCGTTGAGTACAGCTAAGGAGCTGCTGCTGCAGGGCAGACCGCTGAGGCCGGTGGTAGGATTGTGCAGCGTGATAGTATAACCCCCAACGGGAGGGGTATGGCCTCAGGGTAGCCGACGTGGATGATGGGGGTAGCAGGAACCACTCAGAGACGGTACGGTGTAGTTCAGGGTCTTTACTGGTGACAACGATAGACCCTCCTGGAGTACTGGCTAGCGATTGGGGCCTGGTCAGTCCTTGAGCAGATGGGATCTCCCCTGGCCAGGCGGAGTTGTAGGCCTCCCAAACTAACTGTACTCTTCTGGCTACCTTGCTAGAGGCGGGTATAAGTAGCCCACGTCCCTGAGTGTACCGTGTGGTGCTCACCCGTATGGCCGGTGACTCGGGGCCTTCTAGTAGCTTCCGCTCCACGACGGCGGTGCTGGTCCCATGCGTGTGACCGTGCCTTCGGGTTTCTTGGCCAGAGGACCTGAAATCCCCTGCCTGACGGATTCTGCTGCTGGGTAGGAGTTAGTCCCCACAGCCTCGGACTCCGGGTCCGGTAAGAAATCTTCTCAGTCAGGGCGAGCTCTGCAGCTGCCAGCCCCTGACTCCTTGTAACACTGCTCCCACAGAGCTCCTGTTGTTTCTTCCCATAGCTGCTTCTCTTCTCTGTCTCTACTTCTGGCATGGCCCAGGAGCTGGGCCCAGCCGGAGCCACAGCTCCCTGTCAGCCCTCCTGGCTGAACTCTCCCTCTGAACTCTCTAACCCTGCCTCAGCCCCAGGTTTATATAGGGGAAGTTCTTCCCCTCCCAGGACTGGGCAGGAGGTGTGGCATGCATAGGATTCCTGACCAAGAGACCTCCCACCTGCTCTCAGACGTAATATCTCTATCACTGTGGCAACCAGACCCCTGGGGTGTCACATACATGCGGTTTCGCTCCGCACACCTCGTACACGCTCGACTCCGTTCCGTACACCTCGCACACGCGCGGCTCCACTCCGTACACCTTGAACACGAGTGGCTTCGCTCCATACACCTCGTACACGCGTGGATCCGTTCCGCACCGCACACCTCATACACGCGTGGCTCCGTTCTGTACACGTTAAGCATGCGTACATCTCGTACAAGCGCGGTTTCGCTCCGTACACCTCGTACACGCGCGGCTCCGTTCCATACACCTTGAACACGAGTGGCTTCGCTCCGTACACCTCGTACACGCGAGGATCCGCTCCGCTCCGCACACCTCGTACATGCTCGGCTCCGCTCCATACACCTCGTACACACGTGGTTCCGCTCCGTACACCTCTTACACACGCGGCTCCATTCCGTACACCTTGAACACGCGTGGCTTCGGTCTGTAAACCTCGTAAACGCGCGGCTCCGTTCCACTCGGCACACCTCATACACGCGCGGCTCTGCTCTTTTCACCTCGTACACGCGCGGATCCGCTCTGCAGAATCGTACACGTGCGGCTCTGCTCCACACACCTCCTAGACACGCGGCTCCGCTCCGCACACCTCGTACACGCGCGGATCTGCTCCACACACCTTGTATACGAGGGTCTCCGCTCCGTACACCTCCGTACACCTCGTACTTGCGCGGTTTCGCTCCATACACCTCGTACTTGCGCGTTCTCGTTCCGTACACCTCATACACGCGTGGCTCTGCTCTGTATAACTCGTACATGCGTGGCTCCACTCTGTACACCTCATACACGCGCGGCTCTGCTCTGTACACCTCGTACACGCACAGCTCCGCTCTAGAGATGAACTGTTCGCCAATCTCAAATTCGAGCTGTTTTGGGCGGTGTTCGAGCCGTTCGAGGAACCCGAATGATTTGCAAAAAATCCGGCTGTTCAAGGTTATGTCCGATAACTGTTCGTGCACCAAAATCATAACTGGATTTTTTCACGGTATTACTGTTAATCAATGTTAATAGACAGTTTCAGTGTAGAGTGGGCGGGGGGAGGGGCAGGGGATGGATCTCTGCAGGAACAATGAAGATCTCCATTTTTTTTTTCTTTCCCGCATTTACAGTGGGAAGGTGCAATCTGTCAGCCTATCAGCTGCGCACATGTGGCACCCCAGAGGGTCTGGTTGCCACAGTGGTAGTAATACCATGTCTGGGATCAAAACAGGAGTTTCCTGGTCAGGGACGCATGACATGCAACACCTCCTGCTCCAGACCAGAGAGGGGAGGATCCTGCCCTATATAACTATAACTGGATCTGGAGGCGGGGTTAGTCAGGCTAGCCGGAGTCTAAGTTGAGTCTAGTCAGTGTCAGGAGTCTGATAGGAATAAGGAGCAAGGAGCTGAGGACTGGAGCTGGCAGAACTCGTCCTAGCCGGAGTAGATACAGAGGACCGGACACCGGAGTCCGAGGCTGTGGGACCCTTCAAACCCAGCAGCAGATAAAGCAAGGCAGGAGATTGTAGGTCTCCTGGCCAACAGAAGCCCAGAGGGTCAGCCACACGAAAGGACCAGTACCACCACAGAAGAGCGAGGAATACACGGGATCCGAGTCGCCAGCCATACGGGTGAGCAGCACGTTACACTCAGGGACATGGGCTACAACACGACTATAAGTGAGATAGCCAAAAGAGTACAGTCAGAACGGCAGGCCTACAACTCCACCTGGCCAAGGGACTTGTAGGATTGCTCCCAGACTGACCAGGCCCTCATCCCTAGCAAGTACTCCCGTCGGGGCCTATATACTTGTCACCAGTAAAGACCCCAGGACTGCACTGCAAAGACTCCGTGTCATTATTACTGATCCAGACACTATCACCACCATCATCCTTACACTCTGCCCTGAAGCTACACTCCACCTGTGGGGAGTTACAGCACCCTGCTGCGCACACCACCAGCTTCAGCGGAATGCCCCGCAGCAGCTGTTACCAATGACCACAATCCACAGGTGGCGTAGTCGGACGATCTATAACTGAGACACATAGACTACCCTGGTTTGACCGCCCTGGGACACGGACCGGGTCGCTGCCACGGTGACTACAACCCCCAGCATCTACAAGGCCCGGCTCTGGATATCCCCACTGCCCAGGGGGTGTGTCAACTTTGGCCTAGTCGGCAGGATTACGTGCCCGCCACCACCGGGTACTGCGCGCCTTCACAGACTGTGTCGCATACAGTGGTGAAGTTTTCCCGCCATCTGCTGCCGTTTTCCCGCCATCGTCCGCCATTATCGGGTTGCTGCGCGGGAAGAAGAGGGGCGGAACCACTGGAAACGCGCGAAGTCTAAAGCCCCGCCCCACGCACTGACGCAACGCCAGGTCCTGGAAGGAGCCCCAGCGAGCGCTGACATCAGACGCGTGCGACGCCAGGTCCTCGACGGAGCCCATCGCCTGCGGAACTGCGGCCTACGGAGGAAAAGAGAAGGAAGGTAGGCCACGGTTCACTAGGGGGGAGGAAGACGCCGGATATGGAGGGAACTTCCACCGCCAGAGCGGCCGCTGCCGCAGTGATGCCATTCACAATGCCCTATATCCCGGGAGTGGCGTGGCTGCCCCAGTACTCAGGAGAGTCGCACACCCTGAGTGACTTCAAAGAGAGACTAAGCAGCCTGTTTAAGGTATATCCCCTCTCCGAGGAGCAGAAAGTGAGCATCCTCGTAGGCCAGTTGATTGGTGCAGCCCAGAGAGAGGTAAAATCCTGGTCAGCCAGAGAAAAAGGGACTGTAAAAGAGATACTGGCCCGCCTAAAGGACACTTTTGACACCCGCACCACTGCAGAGATAAAAATGAAGTTTTATGGGTGCAAACAACGGGCGCAGGACAGTGTATGGGACTATGCTTTGAACCTGCAGGAGGCGCTGAGGGCCATCAAACAGGTAGACCCTGACAGTGTGCATGACGAAAACAGACTGTTAACAGCAATTTATTGAGGGTTTACTGTCCAGCGCCCACCGAACCCAGCTGCACATAATGGCTCTGCAAAACCCTGAATTGGACTTTGCTCAGTTTAAGGACAGGGCCATCCGGGTGCTACGGGAACCAGCACCAGGTGGCGCTACAGCTCACCGGCGCCCAGCTATCACCTACCACCAGGAGGTGGCACCCTTTTCCCCGGAGCCTGTAGGAGTTGATGCACAAACTCTGGACAGTGCCCCGTCAACAGACTTGCACCATCAGGTCCAAGAGCTAACTAAAAGTGTAGCTGCACTAACCAAAACTGTACAGTCCTTGCAGTTTTCTCCCAAGGGAAAGACCCAGCTGGCTTCCAGTCCGGAGGACGTCCCGTGGCACCAACAGAAGAGGATTCCACCATCCAGAGGGAGGAACAGCGACCGCTACGACCAGGACGGACAACCCATCTGCCGCCGCTGCAACCAGCCAGGACATTATGCAAGGTACTGTCATTTAAACGAGCAAAACCTGGGGCAGACGGCCAACCCCCAGGCATAAGACCACCAGGCCCATCAAGCTGGCGAGAGAAATATGTGGGAGGACGACCGGTCCAACCTATTGCGCTGGACGGATTTCCAATGAGTGCGTTGCTGGACACTGGATCCCAGGTGACCACCATGCCCTACATTCTTTTCAAACGGTACTGGACTGATTCTGACATCACCCGCCGTCCAGATGAACATTTTAGCATTTATGCCAGCAATGGTCAGCCCGTACCTCAGGTGGGGTTCAAAGAAGTGACCATAAATGTTGGCAAAGTCGAACTGGCAGCACAAGAACTGATTATTGTCGACATTGATTGCCGAGAAAGTCATCCCATCATAACTTTAGGCACTAATGTCATTGAAAATTGTCTTGCAGAAATAATTGTCTTGTTACAGCAGGTTGCGGAAACCGCCAGCTCCAGCCAGCAGCGGGTTCTACAGAGGGAGATCCAAGCCCTGATGAAAAGACAGCAGGTAGAACTGTCTGGTGGTGAAATAGGTAGTGTTAGGATGAGCGACCCATTTCCAATCGCCATGCCCCCAAAAAGTGAAATGATGATATGGTGCCGGGCAACTATTGGTCTAAGGGGTAGAGACTACCAGGCCGTGGTAGAGCCCGTCTATTCTGACAGTAGGCCCACTATTTTGACAGCCCGGGGGGTGGTTGATGTCCGCCATGGGAGGGTACCCGTCCGCATCCTAAACATTGGGGAGAGAGAAGTCCATTTGCCCCGGTATGCCAACCTAGCCAAACTGTTCACTGTCAACCAGAATTCTATAAAGGCAGTGGAACCCTTGCCTCCATCCCAACAGGCGGAGGATAACGGCTCCAAGGGACAAATGGAGGACTGGTGTCAGAAGCTGCATGTGGGCACTGACTCCACCACTCCACACCAAAAACAAGGAGTGTACCAGGTGGTACAGGAATAGAAAGGGTCTTCAGTAAACATCCACTTGACTTCGGGCAGGTAAAAGGGGTTCAACACCATATCCCCACGGGAGACCATCCACCCATTAAAGAAAGGTACCGGCCTGTACCCCCTGCACACTATCAAAATGCCAAAGGGATGTTGTGAGAAATGAAGGAGGCTTGGGTAATAAGAGACAGTTGTAGCCCCTGGGCAGCTCCATTAGTTCTTGTAAAGAAAAAGGATGGCACTATGAGAATGTGTGTAGACTACAGGAAAATTAACCGCATAACTCATAAAGATGCATACCCGCTACCCAGGATAGAGGAGTCACTAGCTGCATTAAAGTCTGCTAACTATTTCTCTACTTTGGATCTTACTAGTGGGTACTGGCAGGTTCCTGTAGCAGAGGCGGATAAGGAAAAGACCGCATTCACCACCCCGATGGGCCTCAGCGAATTCAACTGCATGCCATTCGGACTCTGCAACGCCCCAGGAACCTTCCAACGGTTGATGGAGTGCTGTCTGGGACATAAGAATTTCGAGACAGTCCTGCAGTACCTGTATGACGTCATTGTATACTTCCAGACGTATGAGGACCATCTGAAGCACCTGGCGGAAGTGTTTGACACCCTAGCTGGCTTTGGTCTAAAGGTGAAGCCCTCAAAATGTCATCTGCGGAAGCCCAAGGTACAGTACCAGGGGCACGTGGTGAGCGCTGACGGTGTAGCTCCAGACTCCGATAAAATCACAGTAATCAAGGACTGGCCGAGAACATCCACCGTAAAGGAAGTGCGGCAGTTCCTCGGGTTGGTAGGCTACTACCGAAGATTTATTCCAGGCTTCACCAAGATGGCAGCACCCATGCAGGACTAGAGATGAGCGTTGTTCGACTCAAACTGTTCGCCAATCTCAAATTCGAGCTGTTTTGGGCGGTGTTCGAGCTGTTCGGCCAACACGAACGATTTGAGAAAAATTCGGCTGTTCGAGGTTATGTTCGATAACTGTTCGTGCACCAAAATCATAACTGGATTTTTTCTCAGTAATGATGAAAATTAATGTTAATACGCAGTTTGAGTGTACAGCGGGGTGGGGGGAGGGGCAGGGGATGGATCTCTGCAGGAATAATGAAGATCTCCATTTTTTTTCTCTTTCCCGCATTTGCAGTGGGGAGGTGCAATCTGTCAGCCTATCAGCAGCGCACACACGGAGCGAAGTGCTTTTTTTCACACAAGCAAGGGCATGTGTCATTGGCAGTGTATGTCACATGTTCTTGCCCTATAAGACCAAGCCATTTTCCCCGTCGCCACCATTTTCTCACTGCTGCAGCTGCGTGTTAGACGGCACCGCTGTTGCTGTGTGCGCTATACCTTGTTAATTTCAAGCCAATTTTCGCACAAATCTACAGATAGCTTGGGAGTAGGGAATAGTTGTGATTGCAGTCCTTTTAAGGACTAGGTTACAGCATTTCCTACGACTTTTATCAGGGAGGTCTGTGCTCTTAAATAGATAGATTGTGGGAGTAAAGACTAATTGTAATTGGAGTCCTTTTCAGGACTAGGTTACATCAGTTCCTATCAGTTTTTGCCAGGCAGGTCTGTGCCAGTGCTGTGCAAGTTTTTTTCACAGCATTTGGCAGAATCTAGCAAAGCTAATCCTTTTTGGCCTATTGTAGAGTGTGTTAGTCAGTGGAGTAGCCTATCTGTGTTGCAAGATATACCACCTGTGTATAGAATACCAATTTTTTTACTGCACCTAGTGAAGTAAAATCTTTTGGGCATAGCATCATTGTATTAGTCCATCTATACTGACCTCCATCAGGTTGCAAATTGAATATAATTTTTTTCTGCATCTAGTTCTGAAAAAATATTTGGGCTTCTAGCAGTGTGTGGGACTTGTTCTATTAGTCCATCTATACTGACCTCCATCAGGTTGCAAATTAAAAATAATTTTTTGTCTGCATCTAGCTCTGAAAAAATATTTGGCCTTCTAGCAGTGTGTGGGACTTTCTCTATTAGTCCATCTATACTGACCTCCATCAGGTTGCAAACTGAATATATTTTTTTCTGCATCTACCTCTGAAAAAATATTTGGGCTTCTAGCTGTGTGTGGGACTTGTTCTATTAGTCCATCTATACTGACCTCCATCAGGTTGCAAATTGAATATAATTTTTTTCTGCATCTAACCCAGCCAATAGTTTTGGCCTAATACCACAGTTTGGCCACTCAGCTCTGCTCTGTTCCCATCCATTGTTTTTTTGTGCAAACAACTCCAGAGTTGTGAATTAGTTAACCACCAAAATGAGTGGAAAAAGGCCTGCTGCTGGTGGAAAGGGGAATAGGCGTGTTGGGAAGGGGAAAAAAGGTTGTGTCCGTGGGGTAGGTGATAAAGCAACAGTAACATCTGCAGAAGAAAGACCATCTTCCAACCAAACTAAAATGTCTACTTCTTTTAGCGGACAATGTGATAAGATCCCTTTCTTACGGCCACGCCAATCGCTACAAATTCCAGATGAGGCACAAAAACAGCAGGTGCTTCAACGGATATCAAGTGTTCCTTTAAGTGGGCTCTCCTCCACATCAACTTCAACATCACAAATACTCCAGTCCTCAAAGGTGTCACCCCAATCGCACTTGCTTCCTCACAGCTCCCAAATCTCCAGCTGCCAGTCTGAGAATGAGGTAGAACAGATGGTTGAGTCTGCAGATCTGTTTACTCATACTATAGCCTGGGAATCAGAGGTCGGCTCCAGAGCTTCTGTGAATCCAGACGAGGAAATGATCTGCACTGATGCCCAGAATCTTTATGAGTCGGATCCAGGACCAGACGCAGAAGGTTCTGACCATAATGTAGACCCTCATTCCCAAACTGTAACTCCTGTTGGTGGAGACAATGAGGAAGACGATGATGAGACTCAAATACCTGATTGGAGCGACAACTTTAGTTTTTTGTCAGAGCAGGAACAGGTTGGCTCTGAGGACGACAGGTGTGATAACGCACAGGGTGATGATGATGAGGTTGGAGATCCCACTTACTGTCAACCCACAGTCAGCCAGTCGATGAGGTCAGCAGAGGAGGTGGAGGAGGATGCTAGTGACGACGAGGTCAGGTTGCGCCTTCCTGGACAGAGACGTAGTACTGGAAGCACGTCAACAACTGCATCCTCAAACACAACTCTGCCTCTCACCACAAGTCGTGGTGGCTCTTCAGGTCGCATGGGTGCTAAGCCTTGCATAGCCTGGGCATTTTTTCAGATCGATAAAGATGACCCAACTCGTGTTATCTGTAACATTTGTCAGCAAAAGCTAAGTAGAGGCCAAAAAATACATAGCTTGAGTACTTCATGCATGAACCGGCACATGGACATGAAGCATAAGTTGCAGTGGGAAGCTCACTGTGCTACAATGCGGCCTAGCCGGCCGGGCCAACCGCCGCCTGCCATATCTTGTGCATCCACGGCCTCTTCATCCTCTGTGACTGGGGGGACAGCAGTCACACCTGTTTTGGGGCGCAGACCAGCCACCTCTTTACCCGCAACAGCCAGCGTGATTGGCAGGTCATTTTCTTTGGAGGTGGTAACACCAGCTGGTGTTGAGCGCTGTTCGACATCGATAGCACCACCTTTGGATCAAGGCAACCTAACATGTCCGCCTGCATCTTCCTCACAGACCGGCAGTTTGTCGGGGACACCCTTATCAACCCCATCTTAGCACAATAGCCAGCCCTCGGTCCCTCAGATGTGGACAAGTAAAAGACCATTTCCTCCTAGCCATGAGAAAGCTAAGAGGTTGAATTTCACCATCTGCAAGCTCTTGGCTACAGAAATGCTGCCTTTCCGCCTGGTGGACACAGAGGATTTTCGAGACCTTATGTCCGTCGCAGTGCCCCAGTACCAGATGCCCAGTCGGCACTACTTCTCAAAGAAAGGTGTGCCTGCGCTCCACCAGCATGTCGCGCACAACATCACCGCTTCTTTGAGAAACTGTGTATGACAGGGTGCATTTCACCACAGACACTTGGACGAGTAGGCATGGACAGGGGCGTTACATGTCGCTGACTGGGAACTGGGTATCTATGGTGACAGCAGGACAAGGGGCTGCTGTCCAAGTCTTGCCGTCCCCATGAGTTGTGCGTCAATCCTCTTTATCTCAAAGTTCCCCCACTGCTTCTGCCTCCTCAACCTCCTCTCGGTCCTCCACCTGCACCCAAAGCCTGTCTGGTCATGCCACAAGCTTTCTAACTGTGCAGAAGGGATCCTGCACACCTCCTTACTATGCTGGCAGTAGGGCTCAACGTCATCAGGCGGTTTTTACTTTGAAATGTCTGGGAAATGTGAGTCACACAGCTGAGGAGTTGTGGTCAGCTCTGGAGAACCAATTTCATGAATGAATGAATGGCGAGAGGGGAGGGGGGGCGAGAGGGGAGGGGGGGAAAGAGGGGAGGGGAGGGGGGAGAGAGGGGAGGGGAGGGGGGGCGAGCGAGAGGGGAGGGGAGGCGAGCGAGAGGGGAGGGAGGCGAGCGAGAGGGGAGGGGAGGGGGGCGAGCGAGAGGGGAGGGGAAGGGGGCGAGCGAGAGGGGGGCGAGCGAGAGGGGAGGGGGGCGAGCGAGGAGGGGAGGGGGGCGAGCGAGGAGGGGAGGGGGGCGAGCGATGAGGGGAGGGGAGGGGGGGCGAGCGAGAGGGGAGGGGAGCGAGAGGGGAGGGGAGGGGGGGCGAGCGAGAGGGGAGGGGGGGCGAGCGAGAGGGGAGGGGAGGGGGGGCGAGCGGGGAGGGGGGGCGAGCGGGGAGGGGGGCGAGAGGGGAGGGGGGCGAGAGGGGAGGGGGGACCTGAAACCAGGGAAGGCCGTGTGCGACAATGCTGCAAACCTGGGTGCGGCCCTTCGCCGGGGCAATGTCACACACGTGCCTTGTATGGCTCACGTGTTGAACCTGGTTGTCCAGCAATTTTTAGCCCACTATCCCGGACTAGATGGCCTTCTGCATAGGGCACGGTCGCTGTATGCTCACTTCCGCCGTTCGCATCCCGCAGCTCAGCGACTTACATCTCTACAGAAGTCGTTGGGCCTGCCACTTCACTGGCTAAAATGCGATATGCCTACCCGGTGGAATTCAACTCTGCACATGTTGCAGCGACTGTGGCAGCACCGACGTATAGCCTGGGCCAACGAGATCAAGAGGTGGGGCAAATCACGCTGGAGGAGTGGTCTCAGATCAAAGACCTATGCACCCTTCTGCACAGTTTTGAAATGGCGACGAAGATGTTTAGTGCTGACGATGCCATTATCAGCATGACTATTCCGGTGATTTACATGCTGGAGCACATGTGAAACAGAATTCGGAGTCAGGTGGTGGCACAAGAGGAGGTGGAGGAAGTAGAGGAGGAGGAGTTGTATGCGGAAGGGCTAACATCTGCAAGGTCCAGACTGTCGGCAGCACCAAGGCGGCAGGCATGTGAGGGTGGGGGAGATGGTTTTACCAGGGCGCATGGTAGCAGCCAAACTAGTGAGGAAGGTGCAGGAGCCGAGGAAGAAGTGGAGGACGAACTGATGGAAGACTCATCAGATGAGGGAGACCTTGATCACATTTCTGTTGTGCGAGGTTGGGGGGAGAGGACAGAGGAAGGAAGCATGATTGTTACCTCACCACCAACACAACAGGGACTTGGTGCTCCTGGATGCGCAAGACACATGAGTGCCTTCTTGCTGCACTACCTACAACATGACCCTCGAATTGTGAGAATTAGAAATAATCCTGACTACTGGGTTGCCACACTGTTAGATCCCCGGTACAAAAGTAAATTTGCAGAAATTATTCCTGCCATAGAAAGGGATGCACGCATGCAGGAGTATCAGCAGAGACTGTTGCAGAATCTTACATGTGCTTTTCCACAAAACACCAGTGGTGCACGTAGTGAATCTCACATTTCCAACTTGCCAACCGTGGGACCGTCGAGTGTTCAGCACTCAAACTGTAACAGAACCACAGTATCTGCTGGTAACATCAATTTTGCAGAATCATTTCACCACTATTTTAGCCCATCCTTTGCAAGGCCACAGGAGACAAGAAGTCTGACACATAGTCAACGCCTAGAGACGATGGTACAGGAGTATCTCCAAGTAAACATTGAAGCCATGACTGTGTCACTGGACCCTTGCTCTTTTTGGGCTTCCAATCTGGATAAATGGCCGGAGCTAGCCACTTATGCCTTGGAGATCTTGTCATGCCCCGCAGCCAGCGTGTGTTCAGCGCTGCTGGTGGTGTGCTGACAGATAAGCGCACGCGGCTCTCCACTGATAATGTAGACAAACTCACATTCATAAAGATGAACAAATCATGGATCCGAAACGACTTTTCTACCCCTGTGTCATCCTGGCGAGAGTAAAATCTTGATGATTGGTTAAAATCACCTCACCAACCGTTTTAAGCTTTCAAATTACTAATCATGTTTATCTGTATCTTGGCTGGAAAATAATTTGGGCTTTGTAGCAGTGTGCAGCACTGATCCTATTAGGCCATCTATAATAAGCTCCACCAGATTTAAAATTACTAATCATGTTTATCTGTATCTTGGCTGGAAAATAATTTGGGCTTTGTAGCAGTGTGCAGTACTGATTCTATTAGGCCATCTATACTAAGCTCCACCAGATTTAAAATTACTAATCATGTTTATCTGTACCTTGGCTGGAAAATAATTTGGGCTTTGTAGCAGTGTGCAGCACTGATTCTATTAGGCCATCTATACTAAGCTCCACCAGATTTAAAATTAATAATTTTTAGCTGCATCTAGCCCGGAAAATTATTTTGGGGCTCCGAGATGCGCAAGACACATAAGTGCCTTCTTGCTGCTCTACCTGCAACATGACCCTCATATTGTCAGAATTCGAAGTAATCCTGACTACTGGGTTGCCACACTCTTAGATCCCCCAAACTTTTCGATCAACCTTTTCATTTTAATAAAGACCAAAAAAAATGGTCATTTTTGAAATTATAAGCATTAGCAGGTTATTAGAAACTGAAATCAAACAGTTTTCAACTCAAAACTTATTCTAGGTGATGTTACATTTGCACATAGGACCCCTTGTTCGAAAGGAGCTTCTGAACTCTCTCGTCCATTGAATTTGTCAGGTTTTGGATGGTTTCTGCTTCAATTGTTTTGCATGAGGACAGAATACCCTCCCAGAGCTGTTGCTTAGATGTGAACTGCCTCCCGCCATCATAGACACTCCTTTTGATGATGCTCCAGAGGTTCTGAATGGGGTAGAGGTCAGGGGAGCATGGGGGTCACACCATAAGTTTGTCCCCTTTTATGACCATATCAGCCAGAGATGCAGATGTTTTATGTGCAGCATGAGATGGTACATTATCATGCATGAAAATGATCTTGCTGTGGAATACACGGTTCTTCTTCTTGAACCATGGCAGGAAGTGCTGTTTGAGAAACTCCACATACATTATGGAGTTCATCTTTACCCCTTCAGGGATCCTAAAGGGGCCGACAATCTCTCTCCCCATGATTCCAGCCCAAAACATTACTCCACCTCCTCCTTGTTGGCGCTGTAGCCGTGTTTGCGGGGGGTGTCCATCAACCAGCCATCCTCCACTCCATCCATCTGGACCATCGAGCGTTGCACGGCACTCATCCGTGAACAAAACAGTTTTGAAATCAGTCTTCATGTAATGTTTGGCCCACTGGAGCCGTTTCTGCTTGTGTGAAGTGGATAGAGGAGGTCGACAGGATGGCGTATGCACAGCTGCAAACCTCTGAAGGACCCTGCATCTTATTGTTCGGGGGACGTTGGAGGCACCAGCAGCTTCAAAAACTTGTCTGCTGCTATGACAAGGCTTTTTTGCCGCTGCTCTTTTAACCTGACGTAATTGCCTGTAGGAAAGAGTCCTCAATTTACCCTTATCAGTAGTGTTGAGCATTCCGATACTGAAATATCGGGTATCGGCCGATATTCGCGGTATCGGAATTCCGATACTTAATTCCGGTACTTTTGCAATATCGTATACCGGAATCGGAAGTTCCCATAATGCAATGAGCCATTTTCATTTTATTCAGCCAATGAGGATCCTAAGAAGTGTGGGCACATCCTGTTAGGCATGTAGGCATCTTAACTAATGGCATGGCTGTGATTGGCTGCTGAAATGATGTCATGATGCACTATAAAAGCCGCCGCCGCCATTTTGAGCTCACTCTGCTGTGAATTCAGTTAGGGATAGGACGCTGTTGTTCTGAGGGACAGTTTTAGCTACCTATTTGGTCGATTCTGCTTTACCCAAGCTACTTTATAAATCGCTGTGCCTTGCAGTGCTAGTGCACAGTTCTCTGTGCTGTTTAGTGTTGAGCCACCCCCGTAGTGTTCGAGTTCGGTTCGGTTCGTCGAACACCCGTGTGTTCGCCGAACTGTTCGTCGAACTGTTCGTCGAACACCTTCGAACACCGTTAAAACCAATGGCAGGCAAACAAAAACACATAGAAACACATAGAAAACACCTTCAAAGGTGTCCAAAAGCTGACAAACTGCTCAGAAGACACAACTAACACATGGAAAAGTGACAAGTACATATAGTCATGCGAAAAGAAAAGAGGTGGAGGAGTAAAAGGAGGGGGAGACACAGATATAGGCATGTCATGCCCTTCTAAAATCCAAAAAGTGAGAAGCCGAGACGGCCAGTCCGCTCCTGCCCGTGCCACCTCCGTGTCGCCGGGTTTGTGCCAGAGCCGCGGTGAACCCTGACGGCCAGCCCCCCTCTCCCAATACTGGTGCCTGTCCGCTGGTGGGTCGAGAGAGCCCCCCTGTGGTGGAGGCAGCTCTAAGCTTTTTAATTTAAATTGTCCCTCTAATTTGAATGAATACACTTTAAATCCATTTACAAGGATCTATTGGAGGGCAAGTCTCATGCCAGCAGCCGCGTAATTCCAGCTCCAGTAGCGTCCACTAAAGCTGCTGCAGTTAAAAAGCTTTTATAAGGATCGAGCTCGGCTGTCCACCGCAAGGCATCCTAGTGCCAGTCCCAGCCCCTATGCCTTGGGGTGCCTCCTGATGCTCTTCACTAAGTATCCCGTGGTCCCGAAGCATTTCCTTTGAAAAAATTAAGTGTCCAAACTACAGGTGGTGTAGCTTGCTTAACAGCCGGGATAATCCGCTGACTAGCAGACACTGCTACTAGGCACAAAGTATTTCCTGGGCTAGATGCAGTTAAAAATTTGTAAGTAGATACTCTCGTTGGATGCTGAGAAAGCATTCCATAGAGTCTCCTGGCACGCCATATATGATTCTCTTAAAAAGCTTGGGGTAGGGGTCTAGGGGACCCTTTTATAGCCAAAATCACGGCCCTGTATCACAATACGTCACCTAGGCTGAAGATAAATGGAACTGTAGCACCGAGGGCTCGGTTGCTACAGACGTATTGCACCTCACCCAGAGGTGTGATATCTCACTCTCAGATAAGGATGGAGTGTGGATCAGGACCCGACACCTGCATGCATTACACCACATTGCCGTGGGGCAGGGCAACCAATATGCCCCTGAGATGGGCACGACAGTCCCTGTCCCTGGCTGGAGTGGGGGGAGGGAAAACTGAGGAAGGGGAACCCTGCAGTGCAGGAGCAGGGAGGAAGCAGTTCCTGGGTGCATTGAGAAGGGAGTATAAAAGGTGGGCACCATCTTAGTTCAGTGCAGAGAAGTCTGAGCAGAAGTGGCAGGGAGCAGGGGCTCTGCATGAGCTCTGCTCCGGAGGCGGGCCTAGTAACAGAGGCCCAGGCCTGCAAGAGGGAGAAGGAAGGAAGAGGAGCGGAGAAGGCTCCAGGAACGAGGAATGAAGGGATCCCAGGGGTGCGGACGGGCGAGTCGCCACCGCACGCCCGAATCCACCTGCGTGGAGGGGTCAGGCCAAAGGGGGAGACCGGTCCCCGAACTAGTGGAGGCAGGAAACGACCCTCAGCTAGAAACCGGAGGCTCTGACATTTTATGTGGCGCAGCCCCTTGCTCCACCCGCTAGGAAGGCACCACATAGGGTCAGGGAAACTGGCGCCAAGTTTACCAAGAGGAGGCCCGAGGCAGCCGGACAGAAGTGTTGGTAAGAAAGGCCAGACAAAGGACACACAAAGGGGGTCCTGTGAAGCGCTCCAAAGTTATCTGGGAGTTGTCTGAGCCCCTCACCTGGTGAGCACAGTACGACGTGGGCAGCCGTTACCTGCAGACGTGGTCTGGATAATAAGAACTGTGAGTAAAGGCCCTGAACTGCATCACTGACTCCGTGTCGTTACTGCTGCTGCCCTGCACCATCACCCCCATCCTCCGCATACACTGCCCTGAGGCTATACTCCTCCCGTGGGGAGTTATGCTACGCTCTGCTGCACCCACAACACCAGCCTTAGCGGTCTGCCCTGTAGCGGCGGTTCACTCTGACCGCAATCCACGGGTGGCGTAGTCGGACATTTAAACATCAAAACCACATAAATAGTTCCGCCACTGGTTTGACCGCCCTGAGCCACGGAACCGGATCGCCGCCACGAAGACTACAACCACCAGCATCCACCAAAAAGTGTCCGGCTCCGGGTGTCCCAAGGCCCAGGGGGTGCGTCAGAACATTTTCATCACCTTTCACAATCACCAATGGGACAAGGCAGGGATGTCCTCTGTCCCCTCTCTTATACATCCTAGTGACGGAGCACCTGCTCTCATCAATTCGCCATAACCCCAATATTAGGTGGATTGAGGTGGGAGGCACCGAGTACAAGTGCTCTCTATTTGCTGATGATGTCCTAGTATATATCACTCAATCACATATATCCATCCCTGCTGTTATGGCTGAAATAGATCACTTTGTTACATGGTAAAATTTTAAAATCAATGCAGCGAAGTCTGAGGCCCTCGATGTCTCCCTCCCTAAATCCATATAGGATTCCATCCAGTCCAACTTTCCCTTTGCCTGGCCCTCACAGGGTATCAAATACTTAGGAATTCCTATTCATAGAGACCTCTCCCATCTATGTTATCTTAATTTTTGGCCCTTTATTGAACAATTCCATACAGACCACGGTTGGCAAGTTAGAACTGTAAGATTCACTACGTGAACCACTGGTGTTTTGTGGAAAAGCACATGTACACCGCGTTCCAAATTATTATGCAAAAAGTGTTTAGGAGTGATAAGGGAAGAATTTGTTTGTTTGTCAGTTAAACTCATTGATGGTGATGTGTGTCAGGGCTCTTTATATCACTGTAAGCAATTGCAGACACCTGTGCTAATTAGTTTGGCAGGTGTGTCCAATGAAAGGCAAGACTACTTAAGAAGGCTCTCTCACATTATTAAGCAGCCTACATTTTCTGCCAAAATGGGAAAGAAAAAGGATGTGTCGGCTGCTGAGAAGCAACAAATTGTGGAGTGTTTAGGTCAAGGCATGACTACAATCAACATTGTGCGATGATCAGGATGAAGTGTCTTGGCAATCAAGAAGTATGTAGCTGATTCACAGTACACACGTGTGCGTGCTGATAAGGGCAAATTGAGGACTCTTTCCTACAGGCAATTACGTCAGGTTGAAACAGCAGTGGCAAAAAAGCCTTGTCATAGCAGCAGACAAGTTTTTGAAGCTGCTTGTGCCTCCAACGTCCCCCGAACAACAAGATGCAGGGTCCTTCAGAGGTTTGCAGCTGTGCATATGCCATCCTGTCGACCTCCTCTATCCACTTCACACAAGCAGAAACGGCTCCAGTGGGCCAAACATTACATGAAGACTGATTTCAAAACTGTTTTGTTCACGGATGAGTGCCGTGCAGCGCTCGATGGTCCAGATGAATGGAGTGGAGGATGGCTGGTTGATGGACACCCCACGCAAACACGGCTACAGCGCCAACAAGGAGGAGGTGGAGTAATGTTTTGGGCTGGAATCATGGGGAGAGAGATTGTCGGCCCCTTTAGGATCCCTGAAGGCGCTAAAGATGAACTCCATAATGTATGTGGATTTTCTCAAACAGCACTTCCTGCCATGGTTCAAGAAGAAGAACCGTGTATTTCACAGCAAGATCATTTTTCTGCATGATAATGCACCATCTCATGCTGCACATAAAACATCTGCATCTCTGGCTGATATGGGCATAAAAGGGGACAAACTTATGGTGTGACCCCCATGCTCCCCTGACCTCTACCCCATTCAGAACCTTTGGAGCATCATTAAAAGGAGTGTCTATGATGGCGGGAGGCAGTTCACATCTAAGCAACAGCTCTGGGAGGGTATTCTGTCCTCATGCAAAACAATTGAAGCAGAAACCATCCAAAACCTGACAAATTCAATGGACGAGAGAGTTCAGAAGCTCCTTTCGAACAAGGGGTCCTATGTGAAAATGTAACATCACCTAGAATAAAGTTTTGAGTTGAAAACTGTTTGATTTCAGTTTCTAACAACCTGCTAATGCTTATAATTTCAAAAATGACCATTTTTTTGGTCTTTATTAAAATGAAAAGGTTGATCGAAAAGTTTGGGGGATCTAAGAGTGTGGCAACCCAGTAGTCATGATTACTTCGAATTCTGACAATATGAGGGTCATGCTGCAGGTAGTGCAGCAAGAAGGCACTTATGTGTCTTGCGCATCTCGGAGCCCCAAAATTAATTTCCGGGCTAGATGCAGCTAAAAATTATTTTTAATTTTAAATCTGGTGAAGCTTATTATAGATGGCCTAATAGGATCAGTGCTGCACACTGCTACAAAGCCCAAATTAATTTCCAGTCAAGATACAGATAAACATGATTAGTAATTTGAAAGCTTAAAACGGTTGGTAGGGTGATTTTAACCAATCATCAAGCTTTTACTCTCCCCAGGATGACACAGGGGTAGAAAAGTCGTTTCGGATCCATGATTTGTTCATCTTTATGAACGTGAGTCTGTCTACATTATCAGTGGAGAGCCGCGTGCGCTTATCTGTCAGCACACCACCAGCAGCGCTGAACACACGTTCAGACAGAACGCTGGCTGCGGGGCATGACAAGATCTCCAAGGCGTAAGTGGCTAGCTCCGGCCATTTATCCAGATTGGAAGCCCAAAAAGAGCAAGGGTCCAGTGACACAGTCGTGGCTTCAATGTTTACTTGGAGATACTCCTGTACCATCGTCTCTAGGCGTTGACTATGTGTCAGACTTCTTGTCTCCTGTGGCCTTGCAAAGGATGGGCTAAAAAAGTGGTGAAATGATTCCGCAAAATTGATGTTACCAGCAGATACTGCGGTTCTGTTACGGTTTGAGTGCTGAACACTTGACGGTCCCACGGTTGGCAAGTTGGAACTGTGAGATTCACTACGTGCACCACTGGTATTTTGTGGAAAAGCACATGTAAGATTCTGCAACAGTCTCTGCTGATA
Source organism: Phyllobates terribilis (assembly GCF_046119375.1). NCBI lineage: Eukaryota > Metazoa > Chordata > Amphibia > Anura > Dendrobatidae > Phyllobates > Phyllobates terribilis. The sequence goes on from NW_027364842.1 coordinate 37,641, forward strand.
CTCCTGCATGCGTGCATCCCTTTCTATGGCAGGAATAATTTCTGCAAATTTACTTTTGTACAGGGGATCTAACAGTGTGGCAACCCAGTAGTCAGGATTATTTCTAATTCTCACAATTCGAGGGTCATGTTGCAGGTAGTGCAGCAAGAAGGCACTCATGTGTGTTGCGCATCCAGGAGCACCAAGTCCCTGTTGTGTTGGTGGCGAGGTAACAATCATGCTTCCTTCCTCTGTCCTCTCCCCCCAACCTCGCACAACAGAAATGTGATCAAGGTCTCCCTCATCTGATGAGTCTTCCATCAGTTCGTCCTCCACTTCTTCCTGGGCTCCTGCACCTTCCTCACTAGTTTGGCTGCTACCATGCGCCCTGGTAAAACCATCTCCCCCACCCTCACATGCCTGCCGCCTTGGTGCTGCCGACCGTCTGGACCTTGCAGATGTTAGCCCTTCCGCATACAACTCCTCCTCCTCTACTTCCTCCACCTCCTCTTGTGCCACCACCTGACTCCGAATTCTGTTTAACATGTGCTCCAGCATGTAAATCACCGGAATAGTCATGCTGATAATGGCATCGTCAGCACTAAACATCTTCGTCGCCATTTCAAAACTGTGCAGAAGGGTGCATAGGTCCCTGATCTGAGACCACTCCTCCAGCGTGATTTGCCCCACCTCTGAATCTCGTTGGCCCAGGCTATACGTCAGAACGTATTGCACCAGGGCTTGTCGGTGCTGCCACAGTCGCTGCAACATGTGCAGAGTTGAATTCCACCGGGTAGGCACATCGCATTTTAGCCGGTGAAGTGGCAGGCCCAACGACTTCTGTAGAGATGTAAGTCGCTGAGCTGCGGGATGCGAACGGCGGAAGTGAGCACACAGCGACCGTGCCCTCTGCAGAAGGCCATCTAGTCTGGGATAGTGGGCTAAAAATTGCTGGACAACCAGGTTCAACACGTGAGCCATACAAGGCACGTGTGTGACATTGCCCCGGCGAAGGGCCGCATCCAGGTTTGCAGCATTGTCGCACACGGCCTTCCCTGGTTTCAGGTCCAGTGGAGACAACCATTCATGAAATTGGTTCTCCAGAGCTGACCACAACTCCTCAGCTGTGTGACTCACATTTCCCAGACATTTCAATGTAAAAACCGCCTGATGACGTTGAGCCCTACTGCCAGCATAGTAAGGAGGTGTGCAGGATCCCTTCTGCGCAGTTAGAAAGCTTGTGGCATGACCAGACAGGCTTTGGGTGCAGGTGGAAGACCGAGAGGAGGTTGAGGAGGCAGAAGCAGTGGAGGAACTTTGACATAAAGAGGATTGACGCACAACTCGTGGGGACGGCAAGACTTGGACAGCAGCCCCTTGTCCTGCTGTCACCATAGTTACCCAGTGCCCAGTCAGCGACATGTAACGCCCCTGTCCATGCCTACTCGTCCAAGTGTCTGTGGTGAAATGCACCCTGTCACACACAGAGTTTCTCAAAGAAGCGGTGATGTTGTGTGCGACATGCTGGTGGAGCGCAGGCACACCTTTCTTTGAGAAGTAGTGCCGACTGGGCATCTGGTACTGGGGCACTGCGACGGACATAAGGTCTCGAAAATCCTCTGTGTCCACCAGGCGGAAAGGCAGCATTTCTGTAGCCAAGAGCTTGCAGATGGTGAAATTCAACCTCTTAGCTTTCTCATGGCTAGGAGGAAATGGTCTTTTACTTGTCCACATCTGAGGGACCGAGGGCTGGCTATTGTGCTTAGACGGGGTTGATAAGGGTGTCCCCGGCAAACTGCCGATCTGTGAGGAAGATGCAGGCGGACATGTTAGGTTGCCTTGATCCAAAGGTGGTGCTATCGATGTCGGACAGCGCTCAACACCAGCTGGTGTTACCACCTCCAAAGAAAATGATGACCTGCCAATCACGCTGGCTGTTGCGGGTAAAGAGGTGGCAGGTCTGCGCCCCAAAACAGGTGTGACTGCTGTCCCCCCAGTCACAGAGGATGAAGAGGCCGCGGATGCACAAGATATGGCAGACGGTGATTGGCCCGGCCGGCTAGGCCGCATTGTAGCACACTGAGCTTCCCACTGCAACTTATGCTTCATGTCCATGTGTCGGTTCATGCATGAAGTACTCAAACTATGTATTTTTTGGCCTCTACTTAGCTTTTGCTGACAAATGTTACAGATAACACGAGTTGGGTCATCTTTATCGATCTGAAAAAATGCCCAGGCTATGCAAGGCTTAGCACCCATGCGACCTGAAGAGCCACCACGACTTGTGGTGAGAGGCAGAGTTGTGTTTGAGGATGCAGTTGTTGACGTGCTTCCAGTACTACGTCTCTGTCCAGGAAGGCGCAACCTGACCTCGTCGTCACTAGCATCTTCCTCCACCTCCTCTGCTGACCTCATCTCTTGGCTGACTGTGGGTTGACAGTAAGTGGGATCTCCGACCTCATCATCATCACCCTGTGCGTTATCACACCCGTCGTCCTCAGAGCCAACCTGTTCCTGCCCTGACAAAAAACTAAAGTTGTCGCTCCAATCAGGTATTTGAGTCTTATCATCGTCTTCCTCATTGTCTCCACCAACAGGAGTTACAGTTTGGGAATGAGGGTCTACATTATGGTCAGAACCTTCTGCGTCTGGTCCTGGATCCGACTCATAAAGATTCTGGGCATCAGTGCAGATCATTTCCTCGTCTGGATTCACAGAAGCGCTGGAGTCGACCTCTGATTCCCAGGCTATAGTATGAGTAAACAGCTCTGCAGACTCAACCATCTGTTCTACCTCATACTCAGACGGGCAGCTGGAGATTTGGGAGCTGTGAGGAAGCAAGTGCGATTTGGGTGACACCTTTGAGGACTGGAGTATTTGTGATGTTGAAGTTGATGTGGAGGAGAGCCCACTTAAAGGAGCACTTGATATCCGTTGAAGCACCTGCTGTTTTTGTGCCTCATCTTTGTAGCGATTGGCGTGGCCGTAAGAAAGGGATCTTATCACATTGTCCGCTAAAAGAAGTAGACATTTTAGTTTGGCTGGAAGATGGTCTTTCTTCTGCAGATGTTACTGTTGCTTTAACACCTACCCCACGGACACAACCTTTTTTCCCCTTCCCAACACGCCTATTCCCCTTTCCACCAGCAGCAGGCCTTTTTCCACTCATTTTGGTGGTTAACTAATTCACAACTCTGGAGTTGTTTGCACAAAAAAACAATGGATGGTAACCGAGCAGAGCTGAGTGGCCAAACTGTGGTATTAGGCCAAAACTATTGGCTGGGTTAGATGCAGAAAAAAATTATTTTGAATTTGCAACCTGATGGAGGTCAGTATAGATGGACTAATACAAATAGTCCCACACACTGCTAGAAGCCCAAATATTTTTTCAGAGGTACTGTAGATGCAGATAAAAATTATTTTTAATTTGCAACCTGATGGAGGTCAGTATAGATGGACTAATAGACCAAGTCCCACACACTGCTAGATGCCCAAATATTTTTTCAGAGATAGATGCAGAAAAAAATTATTTTTAATTTGCAACCTGATGGAGGTCAGTATAGATGGACTAATAGACCAAGTCCCACACACCGCTAGAAGCCCAACTATTTTTTCAGAGCTAGATGCAGAAAAAAATTATATTCAATTTGCAACCTGATGGAGGTCAGTATAGATGGACTAATAGACCAAGTCCCACACACCGCTAGAAGCCCAAATATTTTTTCAGAGCTAGATGCAGAAAAAAATTATTTTTAATTTGCAACCTGATGGAGGTCAGTATAGATGGACTAATAGACCAAGTCCCACACACTGCTAGAAGCCCAAATATTTTTTCAGAGCTAGATGCAGAAAAAAATTATTTTTAATTTGCAACCTGATGGAGGTCAGTATAGATGGACTAATAGACCAAGTCCCACACACCGCTAGAAGCCCAAATATTTTTTCAGAGCTAGATGCAGAAAAAAATTATTTTTAATTTGCAACCTGATGGAGGTCAGTATAGATGGACTAATAGACCAAGTCCCACACACTGCTAGAAGCCCAAATATTTTTTCAGAGCTAGATGCAGAAAAAAATTATTTTTAATTTGCAACCTGATGGAGGTCAGTATAGATGGACTAATAGACCAAGTCCCACACACCGCTAGAAGCCCAACTATTTTTTCAGAGCTAGATGCAGAAAAAAATTATATTCAATTTGCAACCTGATGGAGGTCAGTATAGATGGACTAATAGACCAAGTCCCACACACCGCTAGAAGCCCAAATATTTTTTCAGAGCTAGATGCAGAAAAAAATTATTTTTAATTTGCAACCTGATGGAGGTCAGTATAGATGGACTAATAGACCAAGTCCCACACACTGCTAGAAGCCCAAATATTTTTTCAGAGCTAGATGCAGAAAAAAATTATTTTTAATTTGCAACCTGATGGAGGTCAGTATAGATGGACTAATAGACCAAGTCCCACACACCGCTAGAAGCCCAAATATTTTTTCAGAGCTAGATGCAGAAAAAAATTATTTTTAATTTGCAACCTGATGGAGGTCAGTATAGATGGACTAATAGACCAAGTCCCACACACTGCTAGAAGCCCAAATATTTTTTCAGAGCTAGATGCAGAAAAAAATTATTTTTAATTTGCAACCTGATGGAGGTCAGTATAGATGGACTAATAGACCAAGTCCCACACACCGCTAGAAGCCCAAATATTTTTTCAGAGCTAGATGCAGAAAAAAATTATTTTTAATTTGCAACCTGATGGAGGTCAGTATAGATGGACTAATAGACCAAGTCCCACACACTGCTAGAAGCCCAAATATTTTTTCAGAGCTAGATGCAGAAAAAAATTATTTTTAATTTGCAACCTGATGGAGGTCAGTATAGATGGACTAATAGACCAAGTCCCACACACCGCTAGAAGCCCAAATATTTTTTCAGAGCTAGATGCAGAAAAAAATTATTTTTAATTTGCAACCTGATGGAGGTCAGTATAGATGGACTAATAGACCAAGTCCCACACACTGCTAGAAGCCCAAATATTTTTTCAGAGCTAGATGCAGAAAAAAATTATTTTTAATTTGCAACCTGATGGAGGTCAGTATAGATGGACTAATAGACCAAGTCCCACACACCGCTAGAAGCCCAAATATTTTTTCAGAGCTAGATGCAGAAAAAAATTATTTTTAATTTGCAACCTGATGGAGGTCAGTATAGATGGACTAATAGACCAAGTCCCACACACTGCTAGAAGCCCAAATATTTTTTCAGAGCTAGATGCAGAAAAAAATTATTTTTAATTTGCAACCTGATGGAGGTCAGTATAGATGGACTAATAGACCAAGTCCCACACACCGCTAGAAGCCCAACTATTTTTTCAGAGCTAGATGCAGAAAAAAATTATATTCAATTTGCAACCTGCTGGAGGTCAGTATAGAAGGACTAATAGAACAAGTCCCACACACTGCTAGAAGCCCAAATATTTTTTCAGAGCTAAATGAAGAAAAAAAATATTTTGTTGTTCTACTCGAACTGTTCGCCAATCTCAAATTCGAGCTGTTTTGGGCGGTGTTCGAGCCGGTCGGCGAACACGAACGATTTGAGAAAAATTCGGCTGTTCGAGGTTATGTTCGATAACTGTTCGTGCACCAAAATCATAACTGGATTTTTTCTCAGTAATGATGAAAATTAATGTTAATACGCAGTTTGAGTGTACAGCGGGGCGGGGGGAGGGGCAGGGGATGGATCTCTGCAGGAACAATGAAGATCTCCATTTTTTTTTCTCTTTCCCGCATTTGCAGTGGGGAGGTGCAATCTGTCAGCCTATCAGCAGCGCACACACGGAGCGAAGTGCTTTTTTTCAAACAAGCAAGGGCATGTGTGATTGGCAGTGTATGTCACATGTCCTTGCCCTATAAGACCAAGCCATTTTCCCCATCGCCACCATTTCCTCACTGCTGCAGCTGCGTGTTAGACGGCACCGCTGTTGCTGTGTGCGCTATACCTTGTTAATTTCAAGCCAATTTTCGCACAAATCTACAGATAGCTTGGGAGTAGGGAATAGTTGTGATTGCAGTCCTTTTAAGGACTAGGTTACAGCATTTCCTACGACTTTTATCAGGCAGGTCTGTGCTCTTAAATAGATAGATTGTGGGAGTAAAGACTAATTGTAATTGCAGTCCTTTTCAGGACTAGGTTACATCAGTTCCTATCAGTTTTTGCCAGGCAGGTCTGTGCCAGTGCTGTGCAAGTTTTTTTCACAGCATTTGGCTGAATCTAGCAAAGCTAATCCTTTTTGGCCTATTGCAGAGTGTGTTAGTCAGTGGAGTAGCCTATCTGTGTTGCAAGATATACCACCTGTGTATAGAATACCAATTTTTTTACTGCACCTAGTGAAGTAAAATCTTTTGGGCATAGCATCATTCTATTAGTCCATCTATACTGACCTCCATCAGGTTGCAAATTGAATATAATTTTTTTCTGCATCTAGCTCTGAAAAAATATTGGGCTTCTAGCTGTGTGTGGGACTTGTTCTATTAATCCATCTCTACAGACCTCCATCAGGTTGCAAACTGAATATATTTTTTTCTGCATCTACCTCTGAAAAAATATTGGGCTTCTAGCTGTGTGTGGGACTTGTTCTATTAATCCATCTATACAGACCTCCATCAGGTTGCAAACTGAATATATTTTTTTCTGCATCTACCTCTGAAAAAATATTGGGCTTCTAGCTGTGTGTGGGACTTGTTCTATTAATCCATCTATACAGACCTCCATCAGGTTGCAAACTAAATATATTTTTTTCTGCATCTACCTCTGAAAAAATATTGGGCTTTTAGCTGTGTGTGGGACTTGTTCTATTAATCCATCTATACAGACCTCCATCAGGTTGCAAACTGAATATATTTTTTTCTGCATCTACCTCTGAAAAAATATTGGGCTTCTAGCTGTGTGTGGGACTTGTTGTATTAGTCCATCTATACTGACCTCCATCAGGTTGCAAACTGAATATATTTTTTTCTGCATCTACCTCTGAAAAAATATTGGGCTTCTAGCTGTGTGTGGGACTTGTTGTATTAGTCCATCTATACTGACCTCCATCAGGTTGCAAACTGAATATATTTTTTTCTGCATCTACCTCTGAAAAAATATTGGGCTTCTAGCTGTGTGTGGGACTTGTTCTATTAATCCATCTATACAGACCTCCATCAGGTTGCAAACTGAATATATTTTTTTTCTGCATCTAGCTCTGAAAAAATATTGGGCTTCTAGCTGTGTGTGGGACTTGTTCTATTAATCCATCTATACAGACCTCCATCAGGTTGCAAACTGAATATATTTTTTTTCTGCATCTACCTCTGAAAAAATATTGGGCTTCTAGCTGTGTGTGGGACTTGTTGTATTAGTCCATCTATACTGACCTCCATCAGGTTGCAAACTGAATATATTTTTTTCTGCATCTACCTCTGAAAAAATATTGGGCTTCTAGCTGTGCGTGGGACTTGTTCTATTAATCCATCTATACAGACCTCCATCAGGTTGCAAACTGAATATATTTTTTTCTGCATCTACCTCTGAAAAAATATTGGGCTTCTAGCTGTGTGTGGGACTTGTTGTATTAGTCCATCTATACTGACCTCCATCAGGTTGCAAACTGAATATATTTTTTTCTGCATCTACCTCTGAAAAAATATTGGGCTTCTAGCTGTGTGTGGGACTTGTTCTATTAATCCATCTATACAGACCTCCATCAGGTTGCAAACTGAATATATTTTTTTCTGCATCTACCTCTGAAAAAATATTGGGCTTCTAGCTGTGTGTGGGACTTGTTCTATTAATCCATCTATACAGACCTCCATCAGGTTGCAAACTGAATATATTTTTTTCTGCATCTACCTCTGAAAAAATATTGGGCTTCTAGCTGTGTGTGGGACTTGTTGTATTAGTCCATCTATACTGACCTCCATCAGGTTGCAAACTGAATATATTTTTTTCTGCATCTAACCCAGCCAATAGTTTTGGCCTAATACCACAGTTTGGCCACTCAGCTCTGCTCGGTTCCCATCCACTGTTTTTTTGTGCAAACAACTCCAGAGTTGTGAATTAGTTAACCACCAAAATGAGTGGAAAAAGGCCTGCTGCTGGTGGAAAGGGGAATAGGCGTGTTGGGAAGGGGAAAAAAGGTTGTGTCCGTGGGGTAGGTGTTAAAGCAACAGTAACATCTGCAGAAGAAAGACCATCTTCCAGCCAAACTAAAATGTCTACTTCTTTTAGCGGACAATGTGATAAGATCCCTTTCTTACGGCCACGCCAATCGCTACAAATTCCAGATGAGGCACAAAAACAGCAGGTGCTTCAACGGATATCAAGTGCTCCTTTAAGTGGGCTCTCCTCCACATCAACTTCAACATCACAAATACTCCAGTCCTCAAAGGTGTCACCCCAATCGCACTTGCTTCCTCACAGCTCCCAAATCTCCAGCTGCCCGTCTGAGTATGAGGTAGAACAGATGGTTGAGTCTGCAGAGCTGTTTACTCATACTATAGCCTGGGAATCAGAGGTCGACTCCAGCGCTTCTGTGAATCCAGACGAGGAAATGATCTGCACTGATGCCCAGAATCTTTATGAGTCGGATCCAGGACCAGACGCAGAAGGTTCTGACCATAATGTAGACCCTCATTCCCAAACTGTAACTCCTGTTGGTGGAGACAATGAGGAAGACGATGATAAGACTCAAATACCTGATTGGAGCGACAACTTTAGTTTTTTGTCAGGGCAGGAACAGGTTGGCTCTGAGGACGACGGGTGTGATAACGCACAGGGTGATGATGATGAGGTTGGAGATCCCACTTACTGTCAACCCACAGTCAGCCAAGAGATGAGGTCAGCAGAGGAGGTGGAGGAAGATGCTAGTGACGACGAGGTCAGGTTTCGCCTTCCTGGACAGAGACGTAGCACTGGAAGCACGTCAACAACTGCATCCTCAAACACAACTCTGCCTCTCACCACAAGTCGTGGTGGCTCTTCAGGTCGCATGGGTGCTAAGACTTGCATAGCCTGGGCATTTTTTCAGATCGATAAAGATGACCCAACTCGTGTTATCTGTAACATTTGTCAGCAAAAGCTAAGTAGAGGCCAAAAAATACATAGTTTGAGTACTTCATGCATGAACCGGCACATGGACATGAAGCATAAGTTGCAGTGGGAAGCTCAGTGTGCTACAATGCGGCCTAGCCGGCCGGGCCAACCACCGTCTGCCATATCTTGTGCATCCGCGGCCTCTTCATCCTCTGTGACTGGGGGGACAGCAGTCACACCTGTTTTGGGGCGCAGACCTGCCACCTCTTTACCCGCAACAGCCAGCGTGATTGGCAGGTCATCATTTTCTTTGGAGGTGGTAACACCAGCTGGTGTTGAGCGCTGTCCGACATCGATAGCACCACCTTTGGATCAAGGCAACCTAACATGTCCGCCTGCATCTTCCTCACAGACCGGCAGTTTGCCGGGGACACCCTTATCAACCCCGTCTAAGCACAATAGCCAGCCCTCGGTCCCTCAGATGTGGACAAGTAAAAGACCATTTCCTCCCAGCCATGAGAAAGCTAAGAGGTTGAATTTCACCATCTGCAAGCTCTTGGCTACAGAAATGCTGCCTTTCCGCCTGGTGGACACAGAGGATTTTCGAGACCTTATGTCCGTCGCAGTGCCCCAGTACCAGATGCCCAGTCGGCACTACTTCTCAAAGAAAGGTGTGCCTGCGCTCCACCAGCATGTCGCACACAACATCACCGCTTCTTTGAGAAACTCTGTGTGTGACAGGGTGCATTTCACCACAGACACTTGGACGAGTAGGCATGGACAGGGGCGTTACATGTCGCTGACTGGGCACTGGGTAACTATGGTGACAGCAGGACAAGGGGCTGCTGTCCAAGTCTTGCCATCCCCACGAGTTGTGCGTCAATCCTCTTTATGTCAAAGTTCCTCCACTGCTTCTGCCTCCTCAACCTCCTCTCGGTCTTCCACCTGCACCCAAAGCCTGTCTGGTCATGCCACAAGCTTTCTAACTGCGCAGAAGGGATCCTGCACACCTCCTTACTATGCTGGCAGTAGGGCTCAACGTCATCAGGCGGTTTTTACATTGAAATGTCTGGGAAATGTGAGTCACACAGCTGAAGAGTTGTGGTCAGCTCTGGAGAACCAATTTCATGAATGGTTGTCTCCACTGGACCTGAAACCAGGGAAGGCCGTGTGCGACAATGCTGCAAACCTGGGTGCGGCCCTTCGCCGGGGCAATGTCACACACGTGCCTTGTATGGCTCACGTGTTGAACCTGGTTGTCCAGCAATTTTTAGCCCACTATCCCAGACTAGATGGCCTTCTGCAGAGGGCACGGTCGCTGTGTGCTCACTTCCGCCGTTCGCATCCCGCAGCTCAGCGACTTACATCTCTACAGAAGTCGTTGGGCCTGCCACTTCACCGGCTAAAATGCGATGTGCCTACCCGGTGGAATTCAACTCTGCACATGTTTCAGCGACTGTGGCAGCACCGACAAGCCCTGGTGCAATACGTTCTGACGTATAGCCTGGGCCAACGAGATTCAGAGGTGGGGCAAATCACGCTGGAGGAGTGGTCTCAGATCAGGGACCTATGCACCCTTCTGCACAGTTTTGAAATGGCGACGAAGATGTTTAGTGCTGACGATGCCATTATCAGCATGACTATTCCGGTGATTTACATGCTGGAGCACATGTTAAACAGAATTCGGAGTCAGGTGTTGGCACAAGAGGAGGTGGAGGAGGTAGAGGAGGAGGAGTTGTATGCGGAAGGGCTAACATCTCCAAGGTCCAGACGGTCGGCAGCACCAAGGCGGCAGGCATGTGAGGGTGGGGGAGATGGTTTTACCAGGGCGCATGGTAGCAGCCAAACTAGTGAGGAAGGTGCAGGAGCCCAGGAAGAAGTGGAGGACGAACTGATGGAAGACTCATCAGATGAGGGAGACCTTGATCACATTTCTGTTGTGCGAGGTTGGGGGGAGAGGACAGAGGAAGGAAGCATGATTGTTACCTCGCCACCAACACAACAGGGACTTGGTGCTCCTGGATGCGCAACACACATGAGTGCCTTCTTGCTGCACTACCTGCAACATGACCCTCGAATTGTGAGAATTAGAAATAATCCTGACTACTGGGTTGCCACACTGTTAGATCCCCGGTACAAAAGTAAATTTGCAGAAATTATTCCTGCCATAGAAAGGGATGCACGCATGCAGGAGTATCAGCAGAGACTGTTGCAGAATCTTACATGTGCTTTTCCACAAAATACCAGTGGTGCACGTAGTGAATCTCACAGTTCCAACTTGCCAACCGTGGGACCGTCAAGTGTTCAGCACTCAAACCATAACAGAACCACAGTATCTGCTGGTAACATCAATTTTGCGGAATCATTTCACCACTTTTTTAGCCCATCCTTTGCAAGGCCACAGGAGACAAGAAGTCTGACACATAGTCAACGCCTAGAGACGATGGTACAGGAGTATCTCCAAGTAAACATTGAAGCCACGACTGTGTCACTGGACCCTTGCTCTTTTTGGGCTTCCAATCTGGATAAATGGCCGGAGCTAGCCACTTATGCCTTGGAGATCTTGTCATGCCCCGCAGCCAGCGTTCTGTCTGAACGTGTGTTCAGCGCTGCTGGTGGTGTGCTGACAGATAAGCGCACGCGGCTCTCCACTGATAATGTAGACAGACTCACGTTCATAAAGATGAACAAATCATGGATCCGAAACGACTTTTCTACCCCTGTGTCATCCTGGGGAGAGTAAAAGCTTGATGATTGGTTAAAATCACCCTACCAACCGTTTTAAGCTTTCAAATTACAAAACATGTTTATCTGTATCTTGGCTGGAAAATAATTTGGGCTTTGTAGCAGTGTGCAGCACTGATTGTATTAGGCCATCTATAATAAGCTCCACCAGATTTAAAATTACTAATCATGTTTATCTGTATCTTGACTGGAAAATAATTTAGGTTTTGTAGCAGTGTGCAGCACTGATCCTATTAGGCCATCTATACTAAAGCTTCACCAGATTTAAAATTAATAATAATTTTTAGCTGCATCTAGCCCGGAAAATAATTTTGGGGCTCCGAGATGCGCAAGACACATAAGTGCCTTCTTGCTGCACTACCTGCAGCATGACCCTCATATTGTCAGAATTCGAAGTAATCATGACTACTGGGTTGCCACACTCTTAGATCCCCCAAACTTTTCGATCAACCTTTTCATTTTAATAAAGACCAAAAAAATGGTCATTTTTGAAATTATAAGCATTAGCAGGTTGTTAGAAACTGAAATCAAACAGTTTTCAACTCAAAACTTTATTCTAGGTGATGTTACTTTTTCACATAGGACCCCTTGTTCGAAAGGAGCTTCTGAACTCTCTCGTCCATTGAATTTGTCAGGTTTTGGATGGTTTCTGCTTCAATTGTTTTGCATGAGGACAGAATACCCTCCCAGAGCTGTTGCTTAGATGTGAACTGCCTCCCGCCATCATAGACACTCCTTTTAATGATGCTCCAAAGGTTCTGAATGGGGTAGAGGTCAGGGGAGCATGGGGGTCACACCATAAGTTTGTCCCCTTTTATGCCCATATCAGCCAGAGATGCAGATGTTTTATGTGCAGCATGAGATGGTGCATTATCATGCAGAAAAATGATCTTGCTGTGAAATACACGGTTCTTCTTCTTGAACCATGGCAGGAAGTGCTGTTTGAGAAAATCCACATACATTATGGAGTTCATCTTTAGCGCCTTCAGGGATCCTAAAGGGGCCGACAATCTCTCTCCCCATGATTCCAGGCCAAAACATTACTCCACCTCCTCCTTGTTGGCGCTGTAGCCGTGTTTGCGTGGGGTGTCCATCAACCAGCCATCCTCCACTCCATCCATCTGGACCATCGAGCGCTGCACGGCACTCATCCGTGAACAAAACAGTTTTGAAATCAGTCTTCATGTAATGTTTGGCCCACTGGAGCCATTTCTGCTTGTGTGAAGTGGATAGAGGAGGTCGACAGGATGGCGTATGCACAGCTGCAAACCTCTGAAGGACCCTGCATCTTGTTGTTCGGGGGACGTTGGAGGCACAAGCAGCTTCAAAAACTTGTCTGCTGCTATGACAAGGCTTTTTTGCCGCTGCTCTTTCAACCTGACGTAATTGCCTGTAGGAAAGAGTCCTCAATTTGCCCTTATCAGCACGCACACGTGTGTACTGTGAATCAGCTACATACTTCTTGATTGCCAAGACACTTCATCCTGATCATCGCACAATGTTGATTGTAGTCATGCCTTGACCTAAACACTCCACAATTTGTTGCTTCTCAGCAGCCGACACATCCTTTTTCTTTCCCATTTTGGCAGAAAATGTAGGCTGCTTAATAATGTGAGACAGCCTTCTTAAGTAGTCTTGCCTTTCATTGGACACACCTGCCAAACTAATTAGCACAGGTGTCTGCAATTGCTTACAGTGATATAAAGAGCCCTGACACACATCACCATCAATGAGTTTAACTGACAAACAAACAAATTCTTCCCTTATCACTCCTAAACACTTTTTGCATAATAATTTGGAACGCAGTGTACATGTGCTTTTCCACAAAACACCAGTGGTTCACGTAGTGAATCTTACAGTTCTAACTTGCCAACCGTGGTCTGTATGGAGTTGTTCAATAAAGGGCCCAAAATTAAGATAACATAGATGGGAGAGGTCTCTATGAATAGGAATTCCTAAGTATTTGATACCCTGTGAGGGCCAGGCAAAGGGAAAGTTGGACTGGATGGAATCCTATATGGATTTGGGGAGGGAGACATCAAGGGCCTCAGACATCGCTGCATTGATTTTAAAATTTGACCATGTAACAAAGTGATCTATTTCAGCCATAACAGCATGGATGGATATATGTGATTGAGTGATATATACTAGGACATCATCAGCAAATAGAGAGCACTTGTACTCGGTGCCTCCCACCTCAATCCACCTAATATTGGGGTTATGGCGAATTGATGAGAGCAGGTGCTCCGTCACTAGGATGTATAAGAGAGGGGACAGAGGACATCCCTGCCTTGTCCCATTGGTGATTGTGAAAGGTGATGAAAATGTTCTGATGCACCCCCTGGGCCTTGGGACACCAGGAGCCGGACCCTTTTTGGTGGATGCTGGTGGTTGTAGTCTTCGTGGCGGCGACCCGGTTCCGTGGCTCAGGGTGGTCAAACCAGTGGCGGAACTATTTATGTGGTTTTGATGTTTAAATGTCCGACTACGCCACCCGTGGATTGCGGTCAGAGTGAACCGCCGCTGCAGGGCAGACCGCTGAGGCTGGTGTTGTGGGTGCAGCAGAGCGTAGCATAACTCCCCACGGGAGGAGTATAGCCTCAGGGCAGTGTATGCGGAGGATGGGGGAGATGGTGCAGGGCAGCAGCAGTAACGACACGGAGTCAGTGATGCAGTCCAGGGCCTTTACTCACAGTTCTTATTATCCAGACCACGTCTGCAGGTAACGGCTGCCCACGTCGTACTGTGCTCACCAGGTGAGGGGCTCAGACAACTCCCAGATAACTTTGGAGCGCTTCACAGGACCCCCTTTGTGTGTCCTTTGTCTGGCCTTTCTTACCAACCCTTCTGTCCGGCTGCCTCGGGCATCCTCTTGGTAAACTTGGCGCCAGTTTCCCTGACCCTATGTGGTGCCTTCCTAGCGGGTGTAGCGAGGGGCTGCGCCACATAAAATGTCACAGCCTCCGGTTTCTAGCTGAGGGTCGTTTCCTGCCTCCACTAGTTTCGGGGACTGGTCTCCCCCTTTGGCCTGACCCCTCCACGCAGGTGGATTCGGGCGTCTGGTGGCGACTCGCCCGTCCGCACCCCTGGGATCCCTTCATTCCTCGTTCCTGGAGCCTTCTCCGCTCCTCTTCCTTCCTTCTCCCTCTTCCAGGCCTGGGCCTCTGTTACTAGGCCCGCATCCGGAGCAGAGCTCATGCAGAGCCCCTGCTCCCTGCCACTTCTGCTCAGACTTCTCTGCACTGAACTAAGATGGTGCCCACCTTTTATACTCCCTTCTCAATGCACCCAGGAACTGCTTCCTCCCTGCTCCTGCACTACAGGGTTCCCCTTCCTCAGTGTTCCCTCCCCCCACTCCAGCCAGGGACAGGGACTGTCGTGCCCATCTCAGAGGCATATTGGTCGCCCTGCCCCACGGCAATGTGGTGTAATGCATGCAGGTGTCGGGTCCTGATCCACACTCCATCCTTACCTGAGAGTGAGATATCACACCTCTGGGTGAGGTGCAATACCTCTGTAGCAACCGAGCCCTCAGGGTGCTACAGTTCCATTTATTTTCAGCCTAGGTGACGTATTGTGATACAGGGCTGTGATTTTGGCTATAAAAGGGTCCCCTAGACCCCTACCCCAAGCTTTTTAAGAGAATCATATATGGCGTGCCAGGAGACTCTATGGAATGCTTTCTCAGCATCCAACGAGAGTATCTAATTACAAATTTTTAACTGCATCTAGCCCAGGAAATACTTTGTGCCTAGTAGCAGTGTCTGCTAGTCAGCGGATTATCCCGGCTGTTAAGCAAGCTACACCACCTGTAGTTTAGACACTTAATTTTTTCAAAGGAAATGCTTCGGGACCATGGGATACTCAGTGAAGAGCATCAGGAGGCACCCCAAGGCATAGGGGCTGGGACTGGCAGTAGGATGCCTTGCGGTGGACAGTCGACCTCGATCCTTATAAAGGCTTTTTAACTGCAGCAGCTTTAGTGGACGCTACTGGAGCTGGAATTACGCGGCTGCTGGCATGAGACTTGCCCTCCAATAGATCCTTGTAAATGGATTTAAAGTGTATTCATTCAAATTAGAGAGACAATTTAAATTAAAAAGCTTAGAGCTGCCTCCACCACAGGGGGGCTCGCTCGACCCACCAGCGGACAGGCACCAGTATTGGGAGAGGGGGGCTGGCCGTCAGGGTTCACCGCGGCTCTGGCACAAACCCAGCGACACGGAGGTGGCACAGGCAGGAGCGGACTGAACGTGTCAGCTTCTCACTTTTTGGATTTTAGAAGGGCATGACATGCCTATATCTGTGTCTCCCCCTCCTTTTACTCCTCCACCTCTTTTCTTTTCGCATGACTATATGTACTTGTCACTTTTCCATGTGTTAGTTGTGTCTTCTGAGCAGTTTGTCAGCTTTTGGACACCTTTGAAGGTGTTTTCTATGTGTTTCTATGTGTTTTTGTTTGCCTGCCATTGGTTTTAACGGTGTTCGAAGGTGTTCGACGAACAGTTCGACGAACACACGGGTGTTCGACGAACCGAACCGAACTCGAACACTACGGGGGTGGCTCAACACTAGTAGTGATAAGACACCGAGAACTGGAAGGAGATAAAACAGGCCTCATACGGCCCCATGGTGTTCATTTAACGGATATTGGACTGGACCTATTCCTGTCTGGACTCCAGGACGGAGTGGAACAAGCGTTAATGATGATGATGGGTGGGGGTCGGAGTCCTGCCTACGAGTATGCAGGATCCTCCGTGGCCTGAAATAGAAAGGACATGTTTGAAAGTTACTCTTGTTGGCCAACTTGCCGGTGTGGAGACACAGGACATGCTGCAACAAGCGGAATTATTTTTGGAAATAAAATGCCTTTCTAATGGAATGAGTTAAAGAGTTAATAAAGCTGTGACCGATCCTCACCCATCCAGTTGTAAGAGTTACATTTTTGTATTGTTAAGGAAGGGGTGGCGGTAGGGGGGCTGAGCTTCTGGGTTTGGTTGGGGTCCCCACAGTCTTGAAAGGAGAGAAAGAGAGGAAAACAGAGAAGAGCACATTACTTAAGGTGAGACTTTCACGAAGATCACTCACCACACTGCCGTTCAGGCTAGGGTACCGGAGGCTGTGGTTGCCGTTCACATGAGGGCTCCCATCTGGTGGAGGTGGTCTGACGAGGTCTTTTCTGACCGGTTCGGCCGGCACTCGCACACCCCCCACTGCTGTGGCTTTGATGATGGGAAGATTCTCTACGTTCCGGTTGCTTAAGCTGCTTACGCTGCTTTGGCGGCTGTGGCTGCTGCTGTTCCTCTTGCGGCGGTGACAGCTGGTGTCCAGGTGACTGCGGCTCCTCACTCATTATGACGGGGATGCAGACACCGCCATCTTGATCGCTTCCCATTCTTAAGAAGCATTAGGGCTCCATCTCCTTTAGGCTCCTCCCCTTCCGGCAGCGTGCTCTCTCTCCTTTCTCTCTTTTTTTTTTCTTCTCTACCAGCTGGCGCGCTCCACCGCAGGACCCCCCCTGCGCTTGCGCAGCCAAGTGGTACCCAGCACGCTTGCAGTGGGGATGACCCGAGCATCGCACCCCGCACAAGCGCAGACCCGGCTTCCGGTGCACTACGTAATAGGGTGCACCACGACCCCGTGCATGCACAGCCCGGACTTCCGGCGCGCTAAGTCATAGGCCATGACGCAACCCTACATGTGCGCAGACCTGGAAGACCTGCCGGCCGGCGCGCTCAGCCATGCCACCATGTGAGCGCAGACCCGGCCGCAGGACCCGGCGTACACGGGAGAGGACCCCAGAAGGCAGCCCCCCCGCACGCAGACCCAGGTAGCAGCAAGATGGGGCTGGGATTAGAGGACCAACTCCTGCTTCTTCACGGCCTCCAGGCCGCATCGATCCCGGGATCTATGGTCCAGACCCCACGATCAGGTAGGCGAGGTACCACCTAAAGAGGCTCCCATCAAGGACAGGAACCAAAACTGATGTGGAAGAGAGGTACCGCCTTTTTATTCAGTAGGTTCCTGTCCTTGGTGGGCGGATACCCTCTCTCAGGTGGTGCTGTCATGGGAGAAGGGGAAAATCCATGTGATTTTTTGGAATAGTTCAGAACATAAATGCAAACCTATAAAGCCCACACAAGTAGGAATGTCAGTATTCATAGCATAAGCTGTTAGTGGGGAATACCTGGTCATAGTTGGTTTATCAGGTATGGTAAACCCTCTGTCCTCAAGGAAGGAGATAATATCGTGATTTGTATCGATCGCTAAAATCTTGTCATAAGAGATAATTGTTCCCTTTGTTGCAATTTTTATCAGCATCTTCTTGGACTCTTTCAATGCTGCAATCCTCTCCTCTTTTGAACCATATTTAAGGCATTTTCGTGAAAGGTTTCGTGACAGAATGGACATGTCATTGGCATCCTGAAGTGGCCATTAAAAAGAAAAATGTAAGATCAGAAACAATATCACTGAGAATCCTTTTTTTTATGAAGGCTGGCTATTGCGTCGATTTCCAAAAGCCAGCCCTCATGGCAATATATTTTTTTTTTTGGATGAGGGCTCGCTCTTGGGTCATTTTTGATCTCCAATAGCCAGCCCTCATGGCAATATTTTCTTTGGATGAGGGCTGGCTCTTGGGTCATTTTTGATCTCCAATAGCCAGCTCTGATGGCAATATTTCTTTTTGGATGAGGGCTGGTTCTTGGGTCATTTTTGATCTCCAATAGCCAGCTCTGTTGGCAATATTTTATTCATTGGATGAGGGCTGGCTGTTGGGTCATTTTTGATCTCCAATAGCCAGTGCTCATGGCAATATTTTTTTTGGATAAGGGCTGGCTGTTGGGTAATTTTTGATCTCCAATAGCCAGCTCTGATGGCAATATTTTTTTTTTGGATGAGGGCTGGCTGTTGGGTCATTTTTGATCTCCAATAGTCAGTGCTGATGGCAATATTTTTTTTGGATGAGGGCTGGATCTTGGGTCATTTTTGATCTCCAATAGCCAGCTCTGATGGCAATATTTTTTTTGGATGAGGGCTGGCTCTTGGGTCATTTTTGATCTCCAATAGCCAGCTCTGATGGCAATATTTTTTTTTGGATGAGAGCTGGCTCTTTGGGTCGATTTTAATTTACAAAAGCCAGCCCTCATTTTTGGCCAAAACCAGACAAAAACGTACACGGTTGTTGAAGGAGCAATTGTATATACAGTTTAGTCTAAGTCTATACGTTTTGATAGCATACTACACACATTGTGGCAGTATCGTGTTAATAACACATGTAGTTTTTTACCACATTCATGCCCATAGATGTTGCGAAATCTGATTTTTTGCAACAAATGCACAGATTGACAAAATACTGTGCCAAAAACATGTGCAGTTTTGACCACACAAATGCTTACACAGTTTTGCACACGACCGGCACTCATGTTTGGTAAAAAAGAGACAAAAACATACACTGCTTTTGAACAAGTGACTGCACATATGGTTTAGCGCATGTCTGAGTTTTTTATAGCATAATAAGCAAATTGTAGCAAAATTGCGCCAATAACACATACCTTTTTACTACATGTACAGTTAGGTCCATATACACTGTGTTCCAAATTATTATGCAAATAATATTTTCTCAGATTTTCCCAAATTGCCTATATGAATTGCAGTCATTGTAATTTTCCAGTCAAATAACTATTAGAGTACAATTGAAAGGTTTTTGTACAAACTGCCTATGATAACAGGATATTTTTTTAAAAATAAAAAACTCAAACTGCACTCAAAATGCATGTTCCAAATTATTATGCACAGCAGAGTTTTCAACCTTTTCATTTTAATAAAGAACAAAAAAATGGTCATTTTTGAAATTATAAGCATTAGCAGGTTATTACAAACTGAAATCAAACAGTTTTCAACTCAAAACTTTATTCTAGGTGATGTTACATTTGCACATAGGACCCCTTGTTCGAAAGGAGCTTCTGAACTCTCTCGTCCATTGAATTTGTCAGGTTTTGGATGGTTTCTGCTTCCAATTGTTTTGCATGAGGACAGAATACCCTCCCAGAGCTGTTGCTTAGATGTGAACTGCCTCCAGCCATCATAGACACTCCTTTTGATGATGCTCCAGAGGTTCTCAATGGGGTTGAGGTCAGGGGAGCATGGGGGCCACACCATAAGTTTGTCCCCTTTTATGCCCATAGCAGCCAGAGATGCAGATTTGTTATGTGCAGCTTGAGACGGGGCATGCTTTCATTTGAGGGTATCCACATTAAAATTGGATGAAGGGTTTAGGAGTTTCAGCTCCTTAACATGTGCCACCCTGTTTTTAAAGGGACGAAAAGTAATTGAGCAGATTAAATAATTGTAAATAAAATGTTCATTTCTAGTACTTGGTTGAAAAACCTTTGCTGGCAATGACTGCCTGAATTCTTGAACTCATGGACATCACCAGACGCTGTGTTTCCTCCTTTTTGATGCTCTGCCAGGCCTTCACTGCGGTGGTTTTCAGTTGATGTTTGTTTGTGGGCCTTTCTGTCTGAAGTTTAGTCTTTTTCAAGTGAAATGCATGCTCAATTGGGTTGAGATCAGGTGACTGACTTGGCCATTCAAGAATATTCCACTTCTTTGCTTTAATAGACTCCTGGGTTGCTTTGGCTTTATGTTTTGGGTCATTGTCCATCTGTAGTAAGAAACGAGGACCAATCAGTTTGGCTGCATTTGGCTGGATCTGAGCACACAGTATGGCTCTGAATACATCAGAATTCATTCGGCTGCTTCTGTCCTGTGTCACATCATCAATAAACACTAGTGACCCAGTGCCACTGGCAGCCATGCATGCCCAAGCCATCACACTGCCTCCGTTGTGTTTTACAGATGATGTGGTATGCTTTGGATGATGAGCTGTACCACGCCTTCGCTATACTTTTCTCTTTCCATCATTCTGGTAGAGGTTGATCTTGGTTTCATCTGTCCATAGAATGTTCTTCCAGAACTGTGCTGGCTTTTTTAGATGTTTTTTAGCAAAGTCCAGTCTAGCCTTTTTATTCTTGATGCTTATGAGTGGCTTGCACCGTGCAGTGAACCCTCTGTATTTACTTTCATGCAGTCTTCTCTTTATGGTAGATTTGGATATTGATACGCCTACCTCCTGGAGAGTGTTGTTCACTTGGTTGGCTGTTGTGAAGGGGTTTCTCTTCACCATGGAGATTATTCTGCGATCATCCACCATTGTTGTCTTCCGTGGGTGCCCAGGTCTTTTTGCATTGATGAGTTCACCAGTGCTTTCTTTCTTTCTTTCTCAGGATGTACCAAACTGTAGATTTTGCCACTCCTAATATTGTAGCAATTTCTCGGATGGGTCTTTTCTGTGTTTGCAGCTTAAGGATGGTTTGTTTCACCCTCATGGAGAGCTCCTTTGACCGCATGTTTACTTCACAGCAAAACCTTCCAAATGCAAGCACCACACCTCAAATCAACTCCAGGCCTTTTATCTGCTTAATTGAGAATGACATAACGAAGGGATTGCCCACACCTGTCCATGAGTCAATTGTCCAATTACTTATGGTCCCTTTAAAAACAGGGTGGCACATGTTAAGGAGCTGAAACTCCTAAACCCTTCATCCAATTTTAATGTGGAAACCCTCAAATGAAAGCTGAAAGTCTGAACTTCAACTGCATCTGAATTGTTTTGTTTACAATTCATTGTGATAATGTCTAGAACCAAAATTAGAAAAATGTTGTCTCTGTCCAAATATATATGGACCTAACGGTATGTACATAGATGTTGTGCAAATTGACAAAATCCCATGGCAAAAACACATACAGTTTTGACCGCGCAAATGCTTACAGTTTTGCACACGACCGACACTCATTTTTCAGTCAAAACAGAACAAAAACGTACACGACTCTTGAGCGACGGTTTAGAGCATTTTGACTGGAAAAAGTTAAAGATACAGAAAGACCGCGCCAAAAACGTACACACTTTCTGCGACTGAGCCTGAACAATTGCAGGCCCTAACATGATGATAAAATACATTTCATAGAGCAATCCTGCCCCAGCCCCCACCACAGTATTACAACCAAGCTAACAATTTTGCGGAGGTCACAGAGAGAACATCAGCTAATGCAGCAGTAAAGTTAGGCACCCCATCCCATTATAAGCTATATGATAACCTCTTGTACAAATCCCCCCATGGTATGAGTGCACCCCAGAATGCATGCTGCAATGGTGTCCGGAAAGGGTCTTCCTAGAAGCAACACATACCTCTGCAGATTCACATTTCCCTCCCACTTACTGTCCCCCCCAGGTGCACTTACCTGTCTCTGGACTCCATGGTTGTAATCGGCGTAGACCACAGCACCTGAGAACTGACTCAAAATTCAACTTCCCTCCAAAACTCTCTTCCTCTTAAAGCGATGCACTTGCCAGTGATTGGTTCATTTGAATCTAAATTGTGAGTCTGCTGCGATTGGTTAATGTAACTTAGTAGGTGTAGATTTTTTTACGAGGGCTGGCTAAGCACAATATTTTGATGTTCAATAGCCGGCTTTCAATTTCTTGAATGATATCTGGCTAT
>NW_027364842.1:70000-169253 GCF_046119375.1 Phyllobates terribilis
TTGCTGGTCTCTTTCACCTTGAATACCTGTAAGTGCTCCACTTAATGTCATATTTTTTATTCTGTTCTTCTTCATCTTTTGGCATGTGCAATTGTATGAGCAAGTATTCATATGAATTTATGACCTACTTAAACCTTCGAGGACCTTAAATTTTATTCAATCAAATTTTTTTCCAGTTTAAAACTATGGGACATATATGTGCCTTGGTCCTCAAAGGGTTTTTAAAGGGGCATTTTTTTTATATACCTTGAAATTAAGCCCTACCCCATGGAATGAAGCCCTACCTACATGACATCTGAGAGCTACATGGATCCCGCTTGTGAGGTGCCTGTGCGTCACTACTATTCAGTTTTAGGGTCCACTCACTAAGCCATATATTCTCTCATGCAAAAGAATAGGGCCAATTATGCTAATGACACTCGGCTCAAACTCTGTCAGAGCTTCAACTGAGTGTGATCCGATTCTCTCGCAGCACAGATATGGAGAAGATACTTACTTTCTCCATCGTCTCTGTGAGTGTTCATCGGACTGCACTTGGATGACATCCGAGTGCAGTCCAATGTTTTACGTGCACCCATAGACTTGTATGGGTGCACATGGTCCAAATATCGAATGAGATTATTTTCTCATGCCGATAATCGCAAATCTGCACTGTCCCATAGTATAACATAGAGCCGAGTCCTATCCGATAAAACATCACATAGCATTCGGCCATGTTATACGACAGTGTGAGCGAGCCCTTAGAGTCAAGGAATATTTACATGCAGATGATGATATTACTCTCCCAGTGTATATTTTTTTAGGCGAGTTCATAGTAAATGCTTTGCCTTTTTGACATGTGATCAACTAAAGAACAAGAAAGATTTAGGACCTCCCCTATAGAGAAACGGAAAATAGTTTGGAGGACTTGCATGTCCTTTTTTATTTATTATGAGAAAATCATAAAAGATCCCGTTTTTTAACCATGCTGTGACTTTCTGCTGAGGGAGAGGGAGAGAGCTGCCCTATTCAGAGTCTGTAATAAGACCTGCTGACAAAAGTGTTGAAGATACAGTCTAATGTGAATTAACAATGAAAAAAAGTTAATTTCACAAATGGCTTGTATTTTTTTTAATACAAACCTTTTTGTGTTTACAGCTCCTTTAAAGGGAATCTGTCATCAGGTTTTTGCCACCCAATCTGAGAGCAGCATAATGTAGGGTTAGAGGCACTGATTCCAGTAATGTGTCACTTACTGGGCTGCTTAGTGTTGTTTTGATAAAATCATTGATTTGTCAGAAGGTAATTATCACTAGATGACTAGTAAGTTCTGTAGGACCCCACCCCCATCACTGATCAGTAGATTTCTGTGTACACTGAGCATGGGCAGAAAGCTGCCAATCAGTGGTGTGGGCGGGGCTATACAGAGCGCAGCATTCAGAGAGCTGCTAGATCTGCAGCAGATAAAACGGTGATTTTCTCAAAATGACAACAAGCAGCTGAAAAAGTGACACATCGCTGGAATCAGGGTATCTGCCCCTATATTGTGCTGCTCTCAGATGGGGCAGCACAATTAATATTGTGCCAAATTAATTTCCCGTGAACTATCACATGATCTATCACAGGGGATCATGTGACATGTCACGTGATAAATCAGGTGGGGGGGGGCCCGCACCTTCTAAACTGCCCGGGGCCCTTGCTACTCTTAATCCACCCCTGCACACTATGCAGCTTTTTTATTGGAGCCTCCTGCAGTTTCTGGTGGCTCGGGGAAGAGAGTACCCCCAGCACCATGTTAAGACAATGGGAGGAATGAATGGCGTTTCCCTATCTCACTTTAACCTGGATTTCTCCGGAACCGTGAGTCCAATAAACAACTTGAAATATACGTTCTGTAGATTGGACCATCAGCTTTCAAGGGTTTCATCTCCTGAGTGAGAGGCACCTTGTACCAAGGAGCCGCGCCCTGAGAGCCGTGACCCCCCTCTGCCCAGGCGGCCCATGTCTACTAAATTGGTTACCCACTTTCCAGTGCTGATATCTCGGCTTTTGAAGGTCCAAGATGGCCCAAACTTACAGTGTGTACAGACCTCAAGTAGACCTGCACAATGAGAGGTGGCACTTGTTAATAGTCAGACTTGTTCCACTACCAGACATGTCTAAGATCGGTACCTTTTGCTCCGGTTCTGAAGGTTCAATCGAAAATCATAGATATGCACTTTGTATCACTCGCTCTCCCCTTTCAAGGGACTCCTCACTTGTGTATGTACGTCATTTCCCTGAGGAGCAGTGCCCCAAGAAGCAAGACACCCCTACCGGGCCATTGCTAAGTATGAGACTGTGAGAGTGAATGCCGTAATACCATACGCGGCCCTGCAGGAGCCTGTGTGGCCCAGTAGGAGGCTGTGTAGCCATGTAGCAAGCTATGTAGCCCTGTATTAGTCTGTGTGGCCCTGTTTTAGGCTGTGCGACCCCGTATTAGGTAGTGCGGCCCTAGAGAAGGCTGTGCGGCCCTAGAGGAGGCTGTGCAGCACTAGAGGAAGCTGTGTGGCACTAGAGGAGGCTGAGTGGCCCTAGAGGAGGCTTTGTGGCCCTGTAGGTGTCTAAGTGACCCTGTGAGGTTGGTGATAGACTGACAAATCATCCCATGAAAATTTTATTTACAGGCTCTCATATGCACATAGAGGCACAGAGCATTCCTCTCACCTGTTTGCCGTGTTTTTGCTGCCAAGAGATGCAGAAACCTTGCAGAAATATCTGCAGTCAAATACTCAACGTGCGCACATAGCGATGTGACATGGCAGACGCTGAGTATTTGATTGCAGAAATTTCTGCATGGTTTCTGTATCTCTTGGCAGCAAAAACACTGCTGAAAAAATGTGAGTTTTTGCTTCCAAGAGATGCAGAAACCTTGCCGATTTTTAGTGTGAGACATTGATAGTATGTGCCATATATGGCCCTCACTCTCACAGTCTCACATTAAAAAATGACTTGCGCTGAATTAATGGAAATTGTAGGCCAGTGTTGATCTCCGCGATGCGTTCAAGACCCTTGAAATATAATGGGTTTCAGATAAAGGTTTATATATATTCAGATATAGGCCATCCTGGTATGCATGGTCCCTTCAGACCCCACCAACCCTCATATGCATGGCCCCCTCACACCCAATACTGATATACCTTCACCTAACAGACCCAATTCTGGTATGCTTGGCTCCCACTGACCCAATTATGGCATGCACTGCCCCCTCAGACCCAATTCTGGCATGCATGGCCCCCTCAGACCCAATTCAGTCATGCATGGCCCCCTCAGATCCAATCCTGGTATGCATGGCTCCATCAGACCCAATCCTGGCATGCATGGCCCCTTCAGTACCAATCCTGGTATGCATGACCGTCTCACACCCAATCCTGGCATGCATGGCCCCACAGACTCAATACTGGTATGCATGGCCCCCTTACACCCAATTCTGGCATGCATGGCCCCCTCAGACCCAATACTGGCAAACATGGCCCACTCAGACCCATTCCTGGTATGCATGGACCCCTCAGAACCAATCCTGGTGAGCATGCACCTCCTGGACCCAATTCTGGTATGCATGGCCTCTTCAGACTCAATACTGGTATGCATGGCCTCTTCAGACCCAATACTGATATGCATGGCCCCCTCAGACCCAATACTGATATACATTCACCTAACAGACCCAATCCTGGTATACATGGCTCCCTCAGACCCAATTCTGGCATGCACTCCCCTCAGACACAATCATGGCATGCATGTCCCACTTAGACCCAATCCTGGTATGTATGGCCCCCTCATACCCAATGCTGGAATGCATGGCCCTCTCAGAACGAATAATGTTATGTATGGCCCCTCAGACCCTATCCTGGCATGCGCGACCCCCTCAGATCCATTCATGGTATGCTTGGCTCCCGCAGACTCAATTCTGGCATGCACTTCCCCCCTCAGACCCAATTCTAGCATGCATGGCCCCCTCAGATCCAATCCTGGTATGCATGGCTCCCTCAGACCCAATCCTGGCATGCATGGCCCCGTCAGACCCAATACTGGCATCTATGGCTCCCTCTGACCCAATCCTGGCATGCATGGCCCCCCCAGACCCAATCCTGGCATGCATGGCCCCCTCAGACCCAATACTGGTATGCAAGCACCACCCGGATCCAATCCTGGTATGCATGACCGTCTCAGACCCAATTGTGGCATGCAAGGCCCACTCAGACAAAATCATGGCATGCATGGCCCCCTTACACTCCATTCTGGCATGCATTGCCCCCTCAGACCCAATACTGGCAATCATGGCCCACTCAGACCGATTCCTGGTATGCATGGCCTCTTCAGACCCAATACTGATATGCATGGCCCCCTCAGACCCAATACTGATATACATTCACCTAACAGACCCAATCCTGGTATACATGGCTCCCTCAGACCCAATTCTGGCATGCACACCCCTCAGACCCAATCCAGGCATGCATGACCCCCTCAGATCCATTCCTAGTATGCATGGCTCCCTCAGACCCAATTAGGGCATGCACTTCCCCCTCAGACCCAATTGTGGCATGCATGCACCCCTCAGACCCAATTCAGGCATGCATGGCCCCCTCAGACCCAATACTGGTATGCATGGCTCCCGCAGACCCAATTATGGCATGCATGGCCCCTTCAGTACCAATCCTGGTATGCAAGACCGTCTCAGACCCAATTCTGGCATGCATGGCCCCCTCAGACAAAATCATGGCATGCATGGCCCCCTCAGACAAAATCCTGGCATGCATGGCCTCCTCAGATCCAATCCTGGTATGCATGGGCCTCTCAAACAATCCTGGCATGCATGGCCCCTCCGAACCCTTTCCTGGTATGCATGGCACCCTCAGACCCAATCCTGGAATGCATGCCCCCCCCATACCCACTCCTGGCAGGCATGGCCCCCTCAGACCTAATCCTGGTATGCATAGTCTCCTTAGATCCAATCCTAATATGCATCCCTATCCGACCCAATACTGGCATGCATTGCCCCCTCAGACCGAATCTTGTCATGCCTGGCTCCCTCAGATCCAATACTGGTATTCAGAGGCTTATCAGACAAAATCCTGGCATACATGGCCCCCTTAGGCCAAATCCTGGCATGCTTGGCCCCCTTAGACCTAATCTTTGCATTCAAGACCCCCTCAGAACCAATCCTAGCATGCATTGCCCCTGTAGACCCAATCCTGGAATGCATGTCCCCTTCAGACCCAATCCTGTTATGTATGGCCCCCTCAGAGCCAATCCAGGCATGCATGACTTCCTCAGATCCATTCCTAGTATGCATGGCTCCCACAGACCCAATTATGGCATGCATGGCCCCCTCAGACCAAATTCAGTTATGCATGGCCCCCTCAGATCCAATCCTGGCATGCATGGCTCCATCAGACCCAATCCTGGCATGCATGGCCCCTTCAGTACCAATCCTGGTATGCATGACCGTCTCAGACCCAATTCTGGCATGCAAGGCCCACTCAGACAAAATCATGGCATGCATGGCCCCCTTACACTCCATTCTGGCATGCATGGCCCCCTCAGACCCAATACTGGCAATCATGGCCCACTCAGACCCATTCCTGGTATGCATGGACCCCTCAGAACCAATCCTGGTAAGCATGCACCTCCTGGACCCAATTCTGGTATGCATGGCCTCTTCAGACCCAATACTGATATGCATGGCCCCCTCAGACCCAATACTGATATACATTCACCTAACAGACCCAATCCTGGTATACATGGCTCCCTCAGACCCAATTCTGGCATGCACTCCCCTCAGACCCAATCATGGCATGCATGGCCCCCTCATACCCAATGCTGGAATACATGGCCCCCTCAGAACCAATAATGTTATGTATGGTCCCCTCAGACCCTATCCTTGCATGCGCGACCCCCTCAGATCCATTCATGGTATGCTTGGCTCCCGCAGACCCAATTCTGGCATGCACTTCCCCTTCAGACCCAATTCTGGCATGCATGGCCCCCTCAGATCCAATCCTGGTATGCATGGCTCCCTCAGACCCAATCCTGGCATGCATGGCCCCCTCAGACCCAATACTGGCATCTATGACTCCCTCTGACCCAATCCTGGCATGCATGGCCCCCGAGACCCAATCCTGGCATGCATGGCCCCCTCAGACCCAATACTGGTATTCAAGCACCACCCGGATCCAATCCTGGTATGCATGACCGTCTCAGACCCAATTCTGGCATGCATTGCCCACTCAGACAAAATCATGGCATGCATGGCCCCCTTACACTCCATTCTGGCATGCATGGCCCCCTCAGACCCAATTCTGGCAATCATGGCCCACTCTGACCCATTCCTCGTATGCATGGACCCCTCAGAACCAATCCTGGTAAGCATGTACCTCCTGGACCCAATTCTGGCATGCATGGCCCCCTCAGACCCAATACTGGCATCTATGGCTCCCTCTGACCCAATCCTGGCATGCATAGCCCCCCCAGACCCAATCCTGGCATGCATGGCCCCCTCAGACCCAATACTGGTATGCAAGCACCACCCGGATCCAATCCTGGTATGCATGGCACCATCAGACCGAATCCTGGCATGCATGGCCCCCTCAGGTCCAATCCTGGCATGCATTCCCCCCCCCCAGACCCAATCCTGGCATGCATGGCCTCCTCAGACACAATTCTGGCATGCATGACTCTCTCAGACCCAATCATGGCATGCATGGCCCCCTCAGACCTAATGCTGGCAATCATGGCCCACTCAGACCCATTCCTGGTATGCATGGACCCCTCAGAACTAGTTTTGAGCGAGCACTAAAATGCTCGGGTGCTCGAAGCTCGGGCCGAGCTCGCCGTGATACTCGGGTGCTCGACCTGAGCAACGAGCCCAATGTTAGTCTATGGGAGACTCGAGCATTTTTGCGGTGGCACAGAAATTCATAGAAGTCCCAGTAGCCGGTTCCCACATTTAATAAGCTATTCCGAGGGTGAGATCTGGCTACAGAAATTCATAGAAGTCCCGGTAGCCAGCTCTCACCTTTAATAAGCTATTCCGAGGGTGAGCGCTGGCTACAGAAATTCATAGAAGTCCCAGTAGCCGGCTCTCACCTTTAATAAGCTATTCCGAGGGTGAGAGCTGGCTACAGAAATTCATAGAAGTCCCAGCAGCCTGCTCTCACCTTTAATAAGCTATTCCGAGGGTGAGAGCTGGCTACAGAAATTCATAGAAGTCCCAGTAGCCGGCTCTCACCTTTAATAAGCTATTCTGAGGGTGAGAACTGGCTACAGAAATTCAGAGAAGTCCCAGTAGCCAGCTCTCACCTTTAATAAGCTATTCCGAGGGTGAGCGCTGGCTACAGAAATTCATAGAAGTCCCGGTAGCCAGGTCTCACCTTTAATAAGCTATTCCGAAGGAGAGAACTGGCTATAGAAATTCATAGAGGTCCCGGTAGCCGGCTCTCACCTTTAATAAGCTATTCCGAGGGTGGGAGCTGGCTACAGAAATTCATAGTAGTCCCGGTAGCCGGCTCTCACCTTTAATAAGCTATTCTGAGGGTGAGAACTGGCTACAGAAATTCATAGAAATCCCAGTAGCCAGCTCTCACCTTTAATAAGCTATTCCGAGGGTGAGAGCTGGCTACAGGAATTCATAGAAGTCCCGGTAGCCAGGTCTCACCTTTAATAAGCTATTCCGAGGGAGAGAACTGGCTATAGAAATTCATAGAGGTCCCGGTAGCCAGCTCTCACCTTTAATAAGCTATTCCGAGGGTGGGAGCTGGCTACAGAAATTCATAGTAGTCCCGGTAGCCGACTCTCACCTTTAATAAGCTATTCCGAGGGTGGGAGCTGGCTACAGAAATTCATAGAAATCCCAGTAGCCGGCTCTCACCTTTAATAAGCTATTCCGAGGGTGAGAGCTGGCTACAGAAATTCATAGAAGTCCCGATAGCCAGCTCCCACCTTTAATAAGCTATTCCGAGGGTGAGCGCTGGCTACAGAAATTCATAGAAGTCCCAGTAGCCAGCTCTCACCTTTAATAAGCTATTCCGAGGGTGAGAGCTGGCTACACCTTTAATAAGCTATTCCGAGGGTGAGAGCTGGCTACAGAAATTCATTGAAGTCCCGGTAGCCGGCTCCCACCTTTAATAAGCTATTCCGAGGGTGTGAGCTGGCTACAGAAATTCATAGAAGTCCCAGTAGCCAGCTCTCACCTTTAATAAGCTATTCCGAGGGTGAGCGCTGGCTACAGAAATTCATAGAAGTCCCAGAAGCCGGCTCTCACCTTTAAGAAGCTATTCCGAGGGTGAGAGCTGGCTACAGAAATTCATAGAAGTCCCAGTAGCCAGCTCTCACCTTTAATAAGCTATTGCGAGGGTGAGGGCTGGCTACAGAAATTCATAGAAGACCCGATAGCCAGCTCCCACCTTTAATAAGCTATTCCGAGGGTGGGAGCTGGCTACAGAAATTCATAGAAGTCCCAGCAGCCAGCTCTCACCTTTAATAAGCTATTCCGAGGGTGAGGGCTGGCTACAGAAATTCATATTAGTCCCGATAGCCAGCTCTCACCTTTAATAAGCTATTCCGAGGGTGAGAGCTGGCTACAGAAATTCATAGAAGTCCCAGTAGCCGGCTCTCACCTTTAATAAGCTATTCCGAGGGTGAGCGCTGGCTACAGAAATTCATAGAAGTCCCAGTAGCGTGCTCTCAACTTTAATAAGCTATTCCGTGGGTGAGAGCTGGCTACAGAAATTCATAGAAGTCCCGGTAGCCGGCTCTCAC
Source organism: Phyllobates terribilis (assembly GCF_046119375.1). Taxonomy (NCBI): domain Eukaryota; kingdom Metazoa; phylum Chordata; class Amphibia; order Anura; family Dendrobatidae; genus Phyllobates; species Phyllobates terribilis. The sequence goes on from NW_027364842.1 coordinate 78,776, forward strand.
CTTTAATAAGCTATTCCGAGGGTGAGAGCTGGCTACAGAAATTCATAGAAGTCCCGGTAGCCGGCTCTCACCTCTAATAAGCTATTCCGAGGGTGAGCGCTGGCTACAGAAATTCATAGAAGTCCCGGTAGCCGGCTCTCACCTTTAATAAGCTATTCCGAGGGTGAGAGCTGACTACAGAAATTCATAGAAGTCCCGGTAGCCGGCTCTCACCTTTAATAAGCTATTCCGAGGGTGAGAGCTGGCTACAGTAATTCAGAGAAGTCCCGGTAGCCAGCTCTCACCTTTAATAAGCTATTCCGAGGGTGAGAGCTGGCTACAGAAATTCATAGAAGTCCCAGTAGCCGGCTCTCACCTTTAATAAGCTATTCCGAGGGTGAGCGCTGGCTACAGAAATTCATAGAAGTCCCAGTAACCGGCTCTCAACTTTAATAAGCTATTCCGTGGGTGAGAGCTGGCTACAGAAATTCATAGAAGTCCCGATAGCCGGCTCTCACCTTTAATAAGCTATTCCGAGGGTGAGATCTGGCTACAGAAATTCATAGAAGTCCCGGTAGCCGGCTCTCACCTCTAATAAGCTATTCCGAGGGTGAGCGCTGGCTACAGAAATTCATAGAAGTCCCGGTAGCCGGCTCTCACCTTTAATAAGCTATTCCGAGGGTGAGAGCTGACTACAGAAATTCATAGAAGTCCCAGTAGCCAGCTCTCACCTTTAATAAGCTATTCCGTGGGTGAGAGCTGGCTACAGAAATTCAGAGAAGTCCCGGTAGCCAGCTCTCACCTTTAATAAGCTATTCCGAGGGTGAGAGCTGGCTACAGAAATTCATAGAAGTCCCAGTAGCCGGCTCTAACCTTTAATAAGCTATTCCGAGGGTGAGAGCTGGCTACAGAAATTCATAGAAGTCCCAGTATCCGGCTCTCACCTTTAATAAGCTATTCCGAGGGTGAGAACTGGCTACAGAAATTCATAGAAGTCCCAGTAGCCGGCTCTCACCTTTAATAAGCTATTCCGAGGGTGAGAGCTGGCTACAGATATTCATAGAAGTCCCAGCAGCCAGCTCTCACCTTTAAAAAGCTATTCCGAGGGTGAGAGCTGGCTACAGAAATTCATAGAAGTCCCAGAAGCCAGTTCTCACCTTTAATAAGCGATTCCGAGGGTGAGAGCTGGCTACAGAAATTCATAGAAGTCCCAGTAGCCGGCTCTCACCTTTCATAAGCTATTCTGAGGGTGAGAGCTGGCTACAGAAATTCATAGAAGTCCCATTAGCCAGCTCTCACCTTTACTAAGCTATTCCGAGGGAGAGAGCTGGCAACAGAAATTCATAGAAGTCCCGGAAGCCAGCTCTCACCTTTAATAAGCTATTCCGAGGGTGGGAGCTGGCTACAGAAAATTGCAGAAATTCATATGTGGCACCCCAGGGGTCTGGTTTCCACAGTAACAAGCAATGTTATGTCTGAGAGCAGGTGGGAGGTCTCTTGGCCAGGGATCCTGTGCATGCCACACCTCCTGCCCAGTCTTGGGAGGGGAAGAACTTCCCCTATATAAACCCGGGGCTGAAGCAGGGTTAGGCAGTCAAGGAGAGTAGAGACAAGAAACAGTCACAGGAAGAAACAGCAGAAGCTCAGTGGGAGCAATACTACTACAAGTCAGGGGCTGGCAGCTGCAGAGCTCGCCCTGACTGAGAAGCTTTCTTACCGGACCCGGCGTCCGAGGCTGTGGGGACTAACTCTTACCCAGCAGCAGAAGCCGACCGGCAGGGGATTTCAGGTCCTCAGGCCCAGAAACCCGAAGGCACGGTCACACGCGTGGGACCAGCGCCGCCATCGTGGAGCGGAAGCCATTAGAAGGCCCCGAGTCACCGGCCATACGGGTGAGCACCACACGGTACACTCAGGGACGTGGGCTATTTATATCCGCTTCTAGCAAGGTAGCCAGAAGAGTACAGTCAGTTTGGGAGGCCTACACCTCCGTCTGGCCAGGGGAGATCCCATCTGCTCAAGGACTGACCAGGCCCCGTCCGCTAGCAAGTACTCCGGGAGGGTCTATCGTTGTTACCAGTAAAGACCCTGAATTACACCGCACCGTCTCTGAGTGGTTCCTGCTACCCTCATCTTCCACGTCGGCTGCCCTGAGGCCATACCCCTCCCGTTGGGGGTTATACTATCACGCTGCACAATTCTACACCGGCCTCAGCGGTCTGCCCTGCAGCGGCAGCTCCATAGCTGCAAATCAACGGGTGGCGTAGTCGACACTCAAATAACATCTATCAAGACTGCCACACACTGAGTTGACTCCCTGGGCACGGACCGGGTCCCCGCCACTCGGAGACTACAACCCTCATCTGATCCGGTTCCGGGTAAGCCCCCGTGCGCGAGACGCTGCGCGACACAGCAGGCCCAGGGGCGCGTCAACTTTGGCGTAGTCGGCAGGATTTCGTGCCCGCAACCACCGGGTACTGCGTGCCTGAAAAAGAGACTTTTAAAACTTACCATCCGTGAAGTTTTCCCGCCATCGGTGAAGATTCCCGCCATCCGGCGCCATCTTCAGCCTTCTTCCCGCCATCCGTGGAGTTTTCCCGCCGTTGGACGCCATCTTGAGGACGCCGCGAGGGAAGAAGAGGGGCGTGGACTCCGGAAGCGCGCGAGAACTGAAGCCCCGCCTCACGTCCAGACGTTGCGTAAGGTCCTGGAAGGAGCCCAGCAGACGCCGACGTCACCGGAGCGCGACGGAAGGTCCTCAACCCTGACGATCTACTGCGGAGCCACGGCCTACAGAACAGGATCATCGCAAGGTAGGCCACGGTCCACTAGGGGGAGGAAGATGTCGGATGCGGAGGAGAGCTTCATTGCCTCAACCCCCGCCAGCGCCACCGCTGCTGCAGTTATGCCCTTCACCATGCCCTATATCCCGGGAGCAGCTTGGCTACCCCAGTACTCAGGGGAGTCACATACCCTGCATGACTTTAGAGAAAAGCTGGATAGCCTCTTCCAGGTGTACCCCCTCACAGAAGAGCAAAAAGTGAGCATCCTGGTGGCCCAACTAACCGGGGCAGCCAAAAGGGAAGTAAAATCCTGGCCACCTGGGAGGAAGACTGTCGCAGGGATACTAACCCGGCTGAAGGATACCTTTGATACCCGCACCTCAGCCGAGATTAAGCTTAGATTCTACGGGTGCAAGCAGCGAGCGCATGAGAGTATAAGGGACTATGCACTAAACCTACAAGAGGCCCTGAGGGCCATTAAGCAGACCGACCCTGATGGAGTGGGAAACGAGGACAGGCTGTTGACCGAACAATTTATAGAGGGACTATATTGTAATGCCCACCGAACCCAGTTGCGGGCGATGGCCTTACAGGATCCCCACCTGGGCTTTGCACAGTTCAAGGACAGAGCCATCCGGGTGCTCCGAGAACCGGCACCGGGTGGCGTTGTGACCCACAGGCGCCCAGCTAGCACTTACCACCAGGAGGCGGCGCCCTTGTCGGCAGGGCCTGTGGGAGCTGATGCGCAGGCTTTGGACAATGACCCGGCTCCAGACCTACACCATCAGGTCCAAGAGCTAGCTAAGAGCGTTGCTGCGCTAACCCGAACTGTGCAGTCTTTACAGGTTTCCACCCCAGGGAAGATCCAGCTGGCATCCGGACCGGAGGACATCCCGTGGCGTCGACCAAGGAGGACCCCACCGGCCAGAGGAAGACCCAGTGACCGATACAGCGAAGACGGACGACCCATCTGCCGCCGCTGCAATCAACCCGGACATATGGCAAGGTACTGTTCTTTAAACGGGCACAACCTGGGGTAGAGGGCCAACCCCCAGGAAAAAGATCACCAGGCCCATCGAACTGGCGCGACAGATATGTGGGAGGACGTCCAGTCTTGCCTGTGGTACTGGATGGCATTCCCATGAGTGCCCTACTGGACACCGGGTCACAGGTCACCACCATCCCGTACGTGCTCTTTAAGCAGTACTGGAATGACTCGGAAATTACCCACTACCCTGACGACGACTTGAGTATCATCGCCAGCAATGGCCAGCCCGTGCCACAGATCGGATTTAAAGAGGTGACCATCAAAATCGGTAGAGTCGAACTGGCAGCACAGGGACTGATCATTGTAGATATTGACAAACATGAGAGTCACCCAAAAATAACTCTAGGAACTAATGTAATTGAAAATTGTCTTGCAGAGGTGATTTTCCTTTTACAGCAGGTTGCCAAGAACGCCAGCTCCGGCGAGCAGCGGGTGCTCCAGAAAGAGATCCGGGCACTGATGCGACGGCAACAGGTGGAACTCTCCGGCGGTGAGATTGGTAGCGTAAGAATGTGTGACCCTTTTCCTATTGCCATGCCCCCAAAAAGTGAAATGATGATTTGGTGCCGGGCAGCTATTGGTCTGAGAGGTAGAGATTACCAGGCAATGGTAGAACCAGTTTACTCAGACAGTAGGCCCACCATCTTGACAGCACGGGGGGTGGTTAATGTACGCCATGGGAGGGTGCCCGTTCGCATAATCAATATCGGGAAGAGGGAAGTGTACCTGCCCCGGTATGCCACGCTAGCCAAATTATATACCATTAACCAAAATGCTATACAATCTGTGGAACCCTTGCCTCCATCTCACCCGGAGGAAGGTAACGGCTCTAAGAAAACAAAGGAGGACTGGTGTCAGCAACTACATTTGGGTACTGACTCCACTCCCTCACATCAGAAACAGGGAGTCTATCGGGTGGTTCAAGAGTACGAGAGAGTGTTTAGTAAACACCCGTTAGACTTCGGGCGAGTCAAGGGGGTAGAACACCACATCCCCACGGGAGACCATCCTCCCATAAAAGAGAGGTATCGACCCGTACCCCCTGCACACTACCAACACGCCAAGGGGATGCTTAGAGACATGAAGGAGGCTGGGGTGATCAGGGATAGCTGTAGCCCCTGGGCAGCTCCACTAGTCTTAGTCAGAAAAAAAGACAACACCATGAGGATGTGTGTAGATTACCGGAAAATCAACCGTATCACACACAAGGATGCGTACCCCTTACCAAGGATAGAGGAGTCATTGGCTGCTTTAAGATCTGCTAACTTCTTCTCTACCTTGGATCTCACTAGCGGGTACTGGCAGGTTCCTGTAGCAGAGGCGGACCGGGAGAAGACCGCATTCACCACCCCGATGGGACTTAGCGAGTTCACCTGCATGCCGTTCGGACTCTGCAACGCACCAGGAACCTTCCAACGACTAATGTAGTGTTGTCTGGGCCACAGAAACTTCGAGACGGTCCTGTTGTACCTGGACAATGTCATCGTATATTCCAAGACGTATGAGGACCACCTGAAACACCTGGCGGAAGTGTTCGAAGCTCTGGCGAGTTACGGCCTAAAGGTGAAACCCTCCAAGTGTCACCTCCTGAAACCAAAGGTGCAGTACCTGGGACACGTGGTGAGCGCTGACGGAGTGGTTCCCGATCCTGATAAGATCACCGCAATTAAGGAATGGCCAAGCCCCTCCAGCGTAAAAGAAGTGCGGCAGTTCCTCGGGTTGGTAGGCTACTACCGAAGGTTTATTCCCGGTTTCACCAAAAAGGCAGCACCTATGCAGGACCTCCTGATAGGCCAGTACCGGAAGGCCAAGAACCAGAAGCCACCCTTCAAATGGGAGGAGCTGGAAGAAGAGTCCTTCCGCCAGCTGAAGATGGCCCTCACGGGGGACGAAATCCTGGCGTACCCGGATTATAGCCAGCCCTTTATCCTCTACACCGATGCCAGTAACATCGGGCTAGGAGCCGTACTGTCCCAGATCCAGCAGGGGAAGGAATGAGTAATCGCCTACGCCAGCCGAAAGCTGCGACCCACCGAAAGGAATCCCGAGAATTACAGCTCATTTAAGCTAGAGTTCCTGGCCGTAGTATGGGCAGTCACCGAGCGCTTTAAGCATTACCTCGCTTCTTCCCGGTTCACTGTGTACACGGATAACAACCCGTTGACACACCTGGACACGGCAAGACTCGGTGCCCTGGAGCAGAGGTGGATGGCCCGTCTGTCCAACTACGAGTTCACAATCAAATACCGGGCCGGACGCTCCAATACCAACGCGGACGCCCTGCCCAGGATGCCCAACCTGCCGGACGAAGGAGAAGATCCGGAGGGACTGGAAGAAGTTGAACTCCCTGCGTTCCACCGTCATGGGACTATCCAGTACTCCCACCGGGTAAGGAGTAAGCAGGCTGCTACGTTGAACCCCTTACCTCACTACAACTGGGCGGAAACGCAAGACAGCGACCCTGCCATCCGACTGGTGAAGGAGATTCTGACTCGCCCGGAGGCTTGCCTTGAACCAGACGCTCCGGAGGAAGCCAAACAACTATGGGCAGAGAGGAGTCGACTGTTCCTTTACAAGGGGAAGTTGTGCCGCACAATGGTTAACTCCCGGACGCATGAACTACTCTGGCAAGTAGTGGTGCCACGAAGAGACGCAGCCATGGTGATGGAGGCATACCACGACGGAGCTGGACACTTCGGGTGGAAGAAGCTGGAGTTCCTGCTGCGCGAGCGATTCCACTGGGTAGGCATGAGGGGAACCATTGAGAAGTGGTGCAGAGACTGTGGCCCGTGCAACCTAAGAAGGAAGGATCGTGCCAGCCAGAAGACTCCCCTGCAGTCCATCGTCACCCGGCAGCCGTTGGAACTGGTAGCCTTGGATCATGTAAAACTGACCCCAAGCAGAAGTGGCTACGTCTACGCACTAACCATCGTGGATCACTACTCCCGGTTCTTGGTTGTCGTCCCCGTCAAGGACTTAACAGCTCGAACAGCAGCGAGAGCCTTCCAGCAGCATTTCTGCCGTCCACACGGGTACCCGGACCAAGTGTTGACAGACCAGGGACCTGCCTTTGAAGCGGAGGTCTTCCAAGAATTCTGCACTCTGTATGGCTGCCGGAAGATAAGGACGACACCCTATCATCCGCAAACTAATGGACTTTGTGAGAAAATGAACCAGGTGGTAATGGATCTTCTGAAAACGTTGCCCCTGGAAGAACGCAGTCTGTGGCCTGAGAAGCTGCCCGATCTGGTGGACCTATACAACCACATCCCGGTAGGTTCCACCAACTGTACCACGGCTTACCTAATGAGGGCAAGACCTGGTAAGTTACCTGTTGACCTGGAAATGGGAGTTCTGACACCCGAGGACACTTCACCAGAAGCAGACTGGGACACAGAGAGGCAGCAGCAGTACCGGAGAGTACAGGAGAGCGTGGAGCGAAGTCTCTGTCAGGCTAGGGAAAGACAAGAGAAAACTTACAACCAGTATGCTCCCGCTGTTCCCCTGGTACCCGGAGAGCAGGTCTTGAAGAGGAAGAGACGGCTCCACAAGTTGGACGACCAGTGGGAGAAGGACCCGTACACCGTACTGCCCTCAAGCTACGAGAACCCGAAGGTTTGTACCATCAGTAAAGACGGAGGGGAAACTACAGCCATTGTATCCCGGGACCACCTGAAGAAGTGTCCCGAACAACTGAGGAACCCTGAAGAGGAACAAGAAGACCATCGACCCGTAGAGGAAAGGGAAGATATGGTTAGTACTGTGCTCGGGGACTTCCCTCGGTCTTGGACTCAAGTCAATGGTGCAGTTGTGGTACCCGTACTCACCTTCCTCCAACCAGCATCCCAAGCACCTACGGAGCAACAGGTAGAGCTGGAAGAACAGCCGGTCCAGGAGGCAGAAGACCCCACACCCGCAGACCAGGAGGATCAACCCTCTGCTTGCAGTGAGCCTGCCATATCCCTAGTGAGCCAAAGAGCCGGTAGACAGCTGCCCAGTTTACCCTTGACAGCTCCTACACCCTGTAGTTCAGGGCTAGACAGTCAGCTCCGTAGGTCCACTAGGGCCACTAGAGGCCAGTTACCCGCACGTTGGAGGATTTGAAGTGTATAAATTGTTTTATTTATGTTTACCTGTGTATTGTTGCTTGTGTATAATTTTGTGTTTCTAGTTATTTGTAGGAGTCCTTGGTGGATTTACCGGGAATCCTTTGTACATAGTTGGAGCGTAACCCAGGATGGACTAAAGACTGTTAAGGACTCGGGGCAGGACAAACCCCTACCTGGTTACGTCTCCCTGTTTTGGTGAAATGGACACCTTGCTTTTCTTCAAAGACTACACCCGGTTACGGACATGCCGTGACCACCTTTATGTGTTTCTTCTTATTGTACTATTATTGTTGTTATATCTTGTTATGTTTTTCTAAAATATGTTTAGTCCCGGAGTACTAAATTTCACTAGGGGGGAATGTGGCACCCCAGGGGTCTGGTTTCCACAGTAACAAGCAATGTTATGTCTGAGAGCAGGTGGGAGGTCTCTTGGCCAGGGATCCTGTGCATGCCACACCTCCTGCCCAGTCTTGGGAGGGGAAGAACTTCCCCTATATAAACCCGGGGCTGAAGCAGGGTTAGGCAGTCAAGGAGAGTAGAGACAAGAAACAGTCACAGGAAGAAACAGCAGAAGCTCAGTGGGAGCAATACTACTACAAGTCAGGGGCTGGCAGCTGCAGAGCTCGCCCTGACTGAGAAGCTTTCTTACCGGACCCGGCATCCGAGGCTGTGGGGACTAACTCTTACCCAGCAGCAAAAGCCGACCGGCAGGGGATTTCAGGTCCTCAGGCCCAGAAACCCGAAGGCACGGTCACACGCGTGGGACCAGCGCCGCCATCGTGGAGCGGAAGCCATTAGAAGGCCCCGAGTCACCGGCCATACGGGTGAGCACCACACGGTACACTCAGGGACGTGGGCTATTTATATCCGCTTCTAGCAAGGTAGCCAGAAGAGTACAGTCAGTTTGGGAGGCCTACAACTCCGCCTGGCCAGGGGAGATCCCATCTGCTCAAGGACTGACCAGGCCCCGTCCGCTAGCAAGTACTCCGGGAGGGTCTATCGTTGTTACCAGTAAAGACCCTGAATTACACCGCACCATCTCTGAGTGGTTCCTGCTACCCTCATCTTCCACGTCGGCTGCCCTGAGGCCATACCCCTCCCGTTGGGGGTTATACTATCACGCTGCACAATTCTACACCGGCCTCAGCGGTCTGCCCTGCAGCGGCAGCTCCATAGTTGCAAATCAACGGGTGGCGTAGTCGACACTCAAACAACATCTATCAAGACTGCCACACACTGAGTTGACTACCTGGGCACGGACCGGGTCCCCGCCACTCGGAGACTACAACCCTCATCTGATCCGGTTCCGGGTAAGCCCCCGTGCGCGAGACGCTGCGCGACACAGCAGGCCCAGGGGCGCATCACATAGAAGTCCCAGTAGCCGGCTCTCACCTTTAATAAGTTATTCCGAGAGTGAGCACTGGCTACAGAAATTCATAGAAGTCCCAGTAGCCGGCTCTCACCTTTAATAAGCTATTCCGAGGGTGGGAGCTGGCTACAGAAATTCATAGAACTCCCAGCAGCCAGCTCTCATCCTTAATAAGCTATTCCGAGGGTGAGGGCTGGCTACAGAAATTCATAGAAGTCCCAGTAGCCGGCTCTCACCTTTAATAAGCTATTCCGAGGGTGAGCGCTGGCTACAGAAATTCATAGAAGTCCCAGTAGCCGGCTCTCACCTTTAATAAGCTATTCCGTGGGTGAGAGCTGGCTACAGAAATTCATAGAAGTCCCGGTAGCCGGCTCTCACCTTTAATAAGCTATTCCGAGGGTGGGAGCTGGCTACAGAAATTCATAGAAGTCCCGGTAGCCGGCTCTCACCTTTAATAAGCTATTCCGAGGGTGAGCGCTGGCTACAGAAATTCATAGAAGTCCCAGTAGCCGGCTCTCAGCTTTAATAAGCTATTCCGAGTGTGAGAGCTGGCTACAGAAATTCATAGAAGTCTCGGTAGCCGGCTCTCACCTTTAATAAGCTATTCCGAGGGTGAGAGCTGGCTACAGAAATTCATAGAAGTCCCGGTAGCTAGCTCTCACCTTTAATAAGCTATTCCGAGGGTGAGCGCTGGCTACAGAAATTCATAGAAGTCCCAGTAGCCGGCTCTCACCTTTAATAAGCTCTTCCGAGGGTGAGAGCTGGCTACAGAAATTCATAGAAGTCCCAGTAGCCGGCTCTCACCTTTAATAAGCTATTCCGTGGGTGAGAGCTGGCTACAGAAATTCAGAGTAGTCCCGGTAGCCAGCTCTCACATTTAGTAAGCTATTCCGAGGGTGAGAGCTGGCTACAGAAATTCATAGAAGTCCCAGTAGCCGGCTCTCACCTTTAATAAGCTATTCCGAGGGTTAGAGCTGGCTACAGAAATTCATAGAAGTCCCAGTAGCCGGCTCTAACCTTTAATAAGCTATTCCGAGGGTGAGAGCTGGCTACAGAAATTCATAAAAGTCCCGGTAGCCAGCTCTCACCTTTAATAAGCTATTTCGAGGGTGAGAGCTGGCTACAGAAATTCATAGAAGTCCCAGCAGCCAGTTCTCACCTTTAATAAGCTATTCCGAGGGTGAGAGCTGGCTACAGAAATTCATATAAGTCCCGATAGCCAGCTCTCACCTTTAATAAGCTATTCCGAGGGTGGTAGCTGGCTATTGGAATTCATATGTGTGTAGATAGCCGGCTCTCACCTTTAATAAGCTATTCCGAGGGAGAGAGCTGGCTACAGAAATTCATAGACATCCCAGTAGCCAGCTACCTCCTTTAATAAGCTATTTTGAGGGTGAGAGCTGGCTACAGAAATTCATAGAAGTCCCGGTAGCAGGCTCTCACCTTTAATAAGCTATTCCGAGGGTGAGAGCTGGCTGCAGAAATTCATAGAAGTCCCATTAGCCAGCTCTCACCTTTAATAAGCTATTCCGAGGGTGAGCGCTGGCTACAGAAATTCATAGACGTCCCAGTAGCAAACTCTCACCTTTAATAAGCTATTCCGAGGGTGAGAGCTGGCTACAGAAATTCATAGACATCCCAGTAGCCAGCTCCCTCCTTTAATAAGCTATTCCGAGGGTGAGAGCTGGCTACAGAAATTCATAGAAGTCCAGGTAGCCGGCTTTCACCTTTAATAAGCTATTCCGAGGGTGAGAGCTGGCTACAGAAATTCATAGAAGTCCCAGTGGCAGGCTCTCACCTTTAATAAGCTATTCTGAGGGTGAGCGCTGGCTACAGAAATTCATAGAAGTCCCGGTAGCCAGTTCTCACCTTTAATAAGCTATTCCGAGGGTGAGAGCTGGCTACAGAAATTCATATTAGTCCCGGTAGCCGGCTCTCACCTTTAATAAGCTATTCCGAGGGAGATAGCTGGCTACAGAAATTTATAGACATCCCAGTAGCCAGCTCCCTCCTTTAATAAGCTATTCCGAGGGTGAGAGCTGGCTACAGAAATTCATAGAAGTCCCGGTAGCCGGCTCTCACCTTTAATAAGCTATTCCGAGGGTGAGAGCTGGCTGCAGAAATTCATAGAAGTCCCAGTAGCCAGCTCTCACCTTTAATAAGCTATTCCAAATGTGAGCGCTGGCTACAGAAATTCATAGACGTCCCAGTAGCCAGCTCTCACCTTTAATAAGCTATTCCGAGGGTGAGAGCTGGCTACAGAAATTCATAGAAGTCCCAGTAGCCGCTTCTCACTTTTCATAAGCTATTCTGAGGGTGAGAGCTGGCTACAGAAATTCATAGAAGTCCCATTAGCCAGCTCTCACCTTTACTAAGCTATTCCGAGGGTGAGAGCTGGCAACAGAAATTCATAGGAGTCCCGGTAGCCAGCTCTCACCTTTAATAAGCTATTCCGAGGGTGGGAGCTGGCTACAGAAATTCATAGAACTCCCAGCAGCCAGCTCTCACCTTTAATAAGCTATTACGAGGGTGAGGGCTAGCTACAGAAATTCATAGAAGTCCCAGTAGCCGGCTCTCACCTTTAATAAGCTATTCCGAGGGTGAGCGCTGGCTACAGAAATTCATAGAAGTCCCGGTAGCCGGCTCTCACCTTTAATAAGCTATTCCGTGGGTGAGAGCTGGGTACAGAAATTCATAGAAGTCCCGGTAGCCGGCTCTCACCTTTAATAAGCTATTCCGAGGATGGGAGCTGGCTACAGAAATTCATAGAAGTCCCGGTAGCCGGCTCTCACCTTTAATAAGCTATTCCGAGGGTGAGCGCTGGCTACAGAAATTCATAGAAGTCCCGGTAGCCGGCTCTCACCTTTAATAAGCTATTCCGAGTGTGAGAGCTGGCTACAGAAATTCATAGAAGTCCCGGTAGCCGGCTCTCTCCTTTAATAAGCTATTCCGAGGGTGAGCGCTGGCTACAAAAATTCATAGAAGTCCCGGTAGCCAGCTCTCACCTTTAATAAGCTATTCCGAGGGTGAGAGCTGGCTACAGAAATTCATAGAAGTCCCGGTAGCCGGCTCTCACCTTTAATAAGCTATTCCGAGGGTGAGCGCTGGCTACAGAAATTCATAGAAGTCCCAGTAGCCGGCTCTCACCTTTAATAAGCTATTCCGAGGGTGAGAGCTGGCTACAGAAATTCATAGAAGTCCCAGTAGCCGGCTCTCACCTTTAATAAGCTATTCCGTGGGTGAGAGCTGGCTACAGAAATTCAGAGAAGTCCCGGTGGCCAGCTCTCACCTTTAGTAAGCTATTCCAAGGGTGAGAGCTGGCTACAGAAATTCATAGAAGTCCCAGTAGCCGGCTCTCACCTTTAATAAGCTATTCTGAGGGTGAGAGCTGGCTACAGAAATTCATAGAAGTCCCGGTAGCCAGCTCTCACCTTTAATAAGCTATTCCGAGGGTGAGAGCTGGCTACAGAAATTCATAGAAGTCCCAGCAGCCAGTTCTCACCTTTAATAAGCTATTCCGAGGGTGAGAGCTGGCTACAGAAATTCATATTAGTCCCGATAGCCAGCTCTCACCTTTAATAAGCTATTCCGAGGGTGGTAGCTGGCTATTGGAATTCATATGTGTGTAGAGAGCCGGCTCTCACATTTAATAAGCTATTCCGAGGGAGAGAGCTGGCTACAGAAATTCATAGACATCTCAGTAGCCAGCTCTCACCTTTAATAAGCTATTCCGAGGGTGAGAGCTGGCTACAGAGATTCATAGAAGTCCCGGTAGCCGGCTCTCACCTTTAATAAGCTATTCCGAGGGTGAGAGCTGGCTACAGAAATTCATAGAAGTCCCAGTAGCAGGTGACTCGCCCCCTGGGCCGTGGGGCACTCGGATCCGGGCAATTAGGGAAACGATGGGAGTAGTAGTGGCAACCCGGTTCTGTGGCTCAGGGTGGTCAGGCCAGTGGTAGTCCGTTATGTGTTATTGATAATGTCCGACTACGCCACCCGTGGATTGCGGTTATTAGGAACCGCCGCTGCATGCAGACCGCTGGGGCTGATGAGGTGTGCAGCTAGGGTAGTGTGACTCCCCACGGGAAGAGTGCGGCCCCAGGGCAGTGTAGTGGATGGTGGGAGTGATGGTAGTGAGAGTCCCAGTGCTGATAGTGCTGGAGGAGCAAGGAGCACACAGACAACAGGTTGCAGTCCAGGGTCTTTACTGAAACAGGTAAACTGACCCATAAACAGTCGCAGCTAGGAGGGGACCTGGATGTCTGAGAGCAACGGGGAAATTGGCCCTGGTCAGGGTGAGGGTGTAGGCCTACCGTGCTTTCTGCGCTCCTTCTGGCTATCTCCTCCTGATAGGGTAACAGCCCACGTTTCCGAGCTTTCCGTGTATTCTCGCCTGTATGGCCTGCGACGTGGGTTCCTTTCTGCTCCCAGCCTTGTACGGCTTTACTGGTCCCTTCGGTTGTGGCAGGGCCTCCAGGCTTCTTAGGCCAAGGAATGTACAGTCCCTTGCGGACTGGTTCTCTGCTGGGGGATGTGGAATCCTTCCAGCCTCAGACACCAAAGTCTGGTAAAGCTAAGTCTTTCTCTGCCAAGACAGGCTCTCTTCCCCTCTTGTCTCTGGCTTGTGGCTCTCTTCTACTGCCATACTTCCTCTTAGGTGCAATCAACTTTCTGTCCCTGCTCCACTCTGGGACACGTCTCAAAGCTGAGACAGGCAATCCAGTTCTCTCTAACCCTGTCCCCAGTACCAGCTTTTATAGGGGCAGCCTGCTCCCCCTACTGGCCTGAGACAGGAGGCATTACATGCTAATGTTCCCCTGACCAGAGAACCTCCCCCTTGCTCTCAGACACAGCTTTATTTACACTTGTGGCATCCAGGTAGGGTGACACATTCCCCCCTAGTGAAATTTACTACTCCGGGACTAAACAATAAACAAAGACAATATGCACAACAATAAAACATTAATAGACAGACGACGCACAAATTGAGTTCTTTAGGTCACAGTGTGGCCTGTGACCGGGTGTCCATATCACCAAAACAAAGAGAGCCTTAACCAGGTGGGGGTCTGTCCTACCCCAAGTCCTTCACAGTCTTAGTTCATTCCTGGGTTAGGCTCCGAACGCAGTCCATACAAGGTCCTGGTTATAAAAAGTCCATAACCTTCGAGTCCTTACGGTAGCTGCAAGAAACTGAAACACACTATCAATAAACATGCAGGTAACTTGGCAAACAATTCAACATTTGGCAACAAGGTTATTTACAACCTTAGTACACTCTATATTCTCCAGCGAGCGGGTATCTGCCCCTTTGTGCTCCTGGTTGACCTACGTAGCCCACTGTCTGGTGGTGGACCAACCTGGCTTTCCCCACTAGCGTTAGGGGTACAGCTACCAGCTGGGTGTACAGGTAGGGCAGGCAGCTGTCTGCGGGTCCTTTGGCTTACCGCAGGCATGGCAGGCTCACTGTCAGCAGAGGGTTGACTCTCCTGGGCTGCTGGAACAGGCTCTTCTGCCTCTGGAACTGCTTGCTTCTCTTCACCTTCCGGCTCTGGTGTTGGTTGTTGCTGTGCCGGTTGCAGGAAATGCAGGACAGGTACCACTATGGCATCATTTATGCGAGTCCAGGACTGAGGGAACTCTCCGAGAACGGTGCTGATCATTTCTTCCTTGTCCTCTGCGGGTTCAAGGTCACTCTGATCCTCTTCTGCACTACGGAGTTGCTCGGGGCATCTTTTGAGGTGGTCTCTGGAGACGACACTAGTGGTTTCTCCTCCGTCCTTGGTGATTACGCACACCTTTGGGTTGTCGTGGTCAGACTGCAGTACGGTGTAGGGTTCCCTTTCCCACTGGTCGTCCAACTTATGTAGCCTTCTTTTTCGCTTTAGGACTTGCTCACCAGGTTCTAGGGGACTAGCAGGGGCGTGTTGATTGAAGAGTCTTTCTTGCTTCTCTCTCACCTGGGCCAGGCTCTTCTCCACACTCTCCTGTACCTTCTTGTACTGCAGTTGCCTTTCCGTATCCCAGTCCGCATCCGGAGAGGTGTCCTCAGGTATTAGGACTCCCATCTCCAGGTCTACGGGCAGCTTACCCGGTCTGGCTCGCATCAGGTAAGCCGGGGTGCAGTTTGTAGCGTTCACCGGGATATTGTTGTATAGGTCTATTAGGTCCGGCAGTTTTTCTGGCCACAGGCTGCGTTCCTCCAGGGGCAACGTCTTCAGGAGATCAATGACTATATTGTTCATCTTCTCGCACATCCCGTTGGTTTGTGGATGGTAAGGCGTTGTCCGAATCTTCTTACAGCCATAGAGGTTGCAGAACTCCTGGAAGATTTCAGCTTCAAACGCTGGACCCTGGTCTGTCAGGACCTGTTCCGGATACCCGTGTGGACGGCAGAAGTATTGCTGGAAGGCTCGGGCCGCTGTTTGGGCTGTCAAGTCCTCTACCGGGACCACCACTAGAAAACGGGAATAGTGGTCCACGATTGTCAGGGCATAGATGTATCCAGACCGGCTTGGAGCCAATTTGACGTGGTCCAGAGCTACCAGCTCAAGAGGCTGCGTGGTGACGATGGGCCTCAAGGGTGTCTTCTGGCTGGTGCGGTCCTTCCTCCTCAGGTGACAAGGGCCACAGTCTCTGCACCACTTTTCTACTGCTCCTCTCATGCCGACCCAAAAGAACCTTCCTCTTAGTAGGAACTCCAGTTTCTTCCAACCGAAGTGTCCTGCTCTGTCATGGTAAGCTCCCAGGACCATAGCTGCATCTCGCCTTGGGACCACGACTTGCCAGGTCAGCTCGTGCGTTCGGTGGTTGACAATCCTTCTGCACAACTTGCCTTCGTAGAGCAACAGCTTGCTCTTCTCCTTCCATAGCTGCTTCCCGGGTCAGCAGATCTTTCTTTCAGCAGGGTCACTATCTTGGGTTTCGGCCCAGCTGTGGTGAGGTAGGGGATTCATCATCACAGTTGTTAGATCCTCCTCCTTCACGCGGTGAGAGTGTTGAGCGGCTCCATACCGGTGAAACGCGGGGAGTTCTACCTCTTCCAGCTCTTCTGGGTCTTCGTCACCTTCAGGTAAGTGAGGCATTCTTGATAGGGCGTCCGCGTTGGCGTTGGTTTTGCCTGCCCGGTACTTGATCACGAAGTCATAGTTGGAGAGACGGGCCATCCACCGCTGTTCCAGGGCACCCAGTCTTGCATTGTCCAGGTGTGTCAACGGGTTGTTGTCCGTGTACACGGTGAACTTTGCGGAGGCCAGGTAATGCTTCCGTCACGGCCCACACCACCGCCAAGAATTCTAGCTTGAAGGAGCTGTAATTCTCCGGGTTCCTTTCGGTGGGCCTCAGCTTCCGGCTGGCATATGCGATCACCCGTTCTCTGCCCTGTTGGTTTTGGGACAGTACGGCTCCCAGTCCCACATTACTGGCATCTGTGTGGAGAATGAAAGGCTGGCCATAATCAGGGTAGGCCAGGATTTCATCCCCAGTGAGGTCCAACTTTAGCTGGCGGAAGGACTCCTCTTCCGGTTTATCCCACTTGAAGGGTGGCTTTTGACTTCTGGACTTGGACTGTCCGATCAGGAGGTCCTGCATAGGAGCTGCCATCTTAGTGAACCCGGGGATGAACCTTCGGTAGTAGCCTACCAACCCGAGAAACTGTCTCACCTCTTTGATGTTCGAGGGGCTTGGCCAGCTCTTGATTACCGTGACCTTGTCAGGGTCGGGGGCTACTCCTTCCGCACTTACCACGTGCCCTAGGTACTGGACCTTTGGTTTCAGCAGGTGACACTTCGATGGTTTCACCTTCAGGCCATAGCCTGCCAGGGCTTCGAACACCTCGGCCAGGTGCTTTAGGTGGTCCTCGTAGGTCTTCGAATAGACGATCACGTCGTCCAGGTAAAGGAGGACCGTCTCGAAGTTTCGGTGCCCTAGACAGCATTCCATCAGCCGCTGGAAGGTCCCTGGTGCGTTGCAGAGCCCGAAAGGCATACAGTTGAACTCACTCAGTCCCATCGGGGTGGTGAAGGCGGTCTTCTCCTTGTCAGCCTCTGCCACAGGAACCTGCCAGTACCCGCTAGTAAGGTCCAAAGTAGAAAAGAAGTTAGCAGATTTTAGTGCGGCTAAAGACTCTTCTATTCTAGGCAGCGGATATGCGTCTTTGTGGGTGATACGGTTGATTTGTCTATAGTCCACGCACATTCTCATGGTGCCGTCTTTCTTTTTCACCAGAACCAAGGGGGCTGCCCAGGGGCTACAGCTGTCTCTATTGACCCCAGCTTCTTTCATTTCCCGCAGCATACCCTTGGCGTTCTGATAATGTGCAGGGGGTACAGGTCTGTGCCTCTCTTTTATTGGTGGGTGGCTCCCTGTGGGGATGTGGTGTTCTATCCCTTTTACTCTGCCGAAGTCTAGCGGGTGCTTACTAAAGACTCTCTCGTACTCCTGTACCACCTGGTAGACTCCTTGTTTTTGGTGCAGGGGAGTGGAGTCAGCACCCACGTGGAGTTTCTGGCACCAGTCCTCCTTTTGTTTCTGGGAGCCATTACCCTCCGCCTGAGGAGATGGAGGCAAGGGTTCCACGGCCCTGATAGCTTGGTGTTCGACAACAAACAGTTTGGCGAGTGTAGCGTACCTGGGTAAGTGTACCTCCCTCTCCCCAATGTTGAGGATGCGGACGGGCACCCTCCCATGACGGACATCAACCACCCCCCGGGCTGTCAAAATGGTGGGCCTGCTGTCTGAGTACACGGGTTCTACCATGGCTTGGTAGTCTCTACCTCTCAACCCGATTGCAGTCCGACACCAGATCATCATTTCACTTTTGGGAGGCATGGAAATGGGGAATGGATCACTGAGTCTTACGCTACCGATCTCACCACCAGACAGTTCTACCTGCTGCCGTCTCATCAGGGCTTTTATCTCCTTGTTGAGGACTCTCTTTTGGCTGGAACTAGCATTCACCGCCACCTGTTGTAGAATTACAATTACTTCTGAAAGACAATTTTCAATTATGTTAGTACCCACAGTTATTTTAGGGTGTCTTTCATGACGGTCAATGTCCACAATAATCACTCCCTGTGCCGGCAGTTCAACTTTACCAATTTTAATGGTCATCTCCTTGAACCCCATCTGCGGCACGGGTAAGCCATTACTGGCGATGATGCTCAAGTTACTGTCTGGATACCGTGTGATATCAGCATCAGTCCAATACTGCTTAAAAAGTACATAAGGGATTGTGGTTACTTGCGACCCAGTATCCAGCAAGGCGCTCATGGGGATACCGTCCAGCACCACGGGTAAAACCGGGCGCCCCCCAACGTACTTATCACGCCAATTATAAGGGCCTGGTGATCTTATGCCTGGGGGTCGGCCCTCTGCCCCAGGTTGGACCCGTTTAAATTACAGTACCTGGAAATGTGTCTGGGCTGGTTGCATCGACGGCAAATGGGCTGTCCATCCTCTGCGTAGCGGTCTGTGGGCCTCCCTCGGAACGACGGGATCCTCCTCTGTCGACGCCACGGGACATCCTCCGGACTTGAAGCCAGCTTGATGGGTCTTGACGGGTCCACTTGCAACGCCTGGACGGTCCTGGTCATCGCCGCGACGCTCCTGGTCAGCTCCTGGACTTGGTGGTGCAGGCCTTTCGACGGGGCTTGGTTCAGGGCCTGTGCATCAGCCTCCACGGAGTCCATAGAGGAGGGCGCCGCCTCCTGGTGGTAGGTGATAGCAGGGCGCCGGGGGTTTATAGCGCCACTGGTTGCAGATTCACGGAGCACCCTTATGGCCCTGTCCTTAAATTGGGCAAAGGTCAGGTCGGGGTTCTGAAAGAACATGAGGCGCAGCTGGGCCCTGTGGGCGCTGGACAGCAGACCCTCTATGAATTGCTCTGTTAGCAGCTTATCGGTTTCCTGCACACTGCCAGGGTCAGTTTGTTGAATAGCCCTCAAGGCTTCCTGCAGATTTAGGGCATAGTCTCTGATGCTGTCCTGTGCCCGCTGCTTACACCCATAGAACCTCATTTTAATCTCAACGGAGGTACGTGTATCAAAGGTACCCCGCAGCCGGGCCAGAATACCCTTCACAGTCCCTTTCTCCTCAATGGGCCATGATTTTACCTCCCTTTGGGCTGCGCCTGTTAACTGCCCTGTCAATATGCTGACCTTCTGTTCCTCTGTCAGGGGGTAAACTTGGAACAAACTATACAGTCTTTCCTTGAAGTCAGTTAGGGCATGGGGCTCCCCTGAGTACTTGGGCAGCTAGGCCGCTCCCGGGATGTAGGGTAAGGAAAAGGGCATAACCGCTGCTGCAGCTGCGTTGGTGGTAGTGGGCGCCTCTGTGTCCGACATCTTTCTACCCCCCTAGTGGACCGTGGCCTACCTTCCGACGATCCTCTTCTGTAGGCCGCGGCTCCGCTGCTGCTGCTATGGACGAGGACCTGGCGTCGCGTCCTGATGACGTCAGCGTCGCTCTCTCTCCCTTCCAGGACCTTGCGCAGCGTAGGTGCGTGGGGCGGAGCTTCGGATCTCGCGCGGTTTTGACGTCCACGCCCCTCTTCTTCCCGTCCTGGAGATGGCGTCCGATGGCGGGAAACAGCTGCAGATGGCGGGAAGACAGCAGAAGACGGCGGGAAACGGTCCAAGATGGCGTCTGATGGCGGGAATCGGCTCCGGATGGCGGGAAACGTCTCCGGACGGCGGGAAACTTCGCCACAGGTAAGTTACAAAAGTCTTTTTCAGGCATGCAGTACCCGGTGCATGCCAGGATTGGGTCTGGGGGGGTCATGCTTACCAGGATTGTGTCTGAGGGGGCCATGCATGCCAGGATTGTGTCTGAGGGGGGCATACATGCCAGTATTGGGTCTGAGAGGGACATGCATGTCAGAATTGGGACAGAGGGGGCCATGCATACCAGGATTAGGTCTGAGGGGGCATGAATGCCAGGATTGGTCCTGAGAGGCCCATGCATACCAGGATTGGATCTGAGGAGGCCATGCATGCCAGGATTCGGTCTGATGGGGCAGTGCATGCCAGAATTGGGTCTTAGGGGGAAGTGCATGCAATAATTGTGTCTGAGGTAGCCATGAATACTAGGAATGGATCTGAGGGGGTTATGCATGCCTGGATTGGCTCTGAGGGGGCCATACATAACAGAAATGGGTCTAAGGGAGCCATGCAATCCAGCATTGGGTCTAGAGGGGAATGCATGCCAGGAATGGTTCTGCAGGGGTTTTGCATGCAAGGATTAGGTCTGAGGGGGCCATGCATGCCAGGATTTGGTCTGAGGGGGCCATGTATGCCAGGATTTTGTCTGAGAAGGCTGTGAATACCGGGATTGGGTCTGACGGGGCCATGCATACCAGTATTGAGTCTGTGGGGGCCATGCATGCCACGATTGGGCCTGAGAGGCCCATGCATACCAGAAATGGGTCTGGATGGGACTTGCATGCCAGGATAGGGTCTGAGGGGGGCATGCATGCCAGGATAGGGTCTGAGGGGGGCATGCATGCCAGGATTAGGTCTGAAGGGGCTATGCATGCCTGGATTGGCTCTGAGAGGGCCATATATAACAGGATTTGGTCTAAGGGGGCCATGCATTCCAGGATTAGGTCTACGGGGGCAATGCATGCCAGGATTGGTTCTGCGTGGGTCTTGCATGCAAGGATTAGGTCTGAGGGGGTGAGGGGGCCATGCATGCCAGGATTTGGTCTGAGGGGGCCATGTATGCCAGTATTTTGTCTGAGAAGGCCGTGAATACCAGGATTAGGTCTGACGGGGCCATGCATACCAGTATTGAGGGTGTGGGAGCCATGCATGCCAGGATTGGGCCTGAGAGGCCCATGCATACCAGGACTGGGTTTGAGGAGGCGATGCCTGCCAGAATTGCGTCTGAGGGGGCCATGTATGTCAGGATTGGGTCTGAGGGGGGCGTGCATACCAAGATTGGTATTGAGGGGGACGTGCATACCAGGATTGGTTCTGAGGGGTCAATGCATGCCAAGATTGGGTCTGAGGGGGCCAAGCATGCCAGGGTTGGATCAGACGGGGCCATGAATGCCAGAATTGGGTCTGAGGGGGCCATGCGTGCCATGATTGGTCTGATTGGCCATGCATGCCAGGATTGCGTCTGAGAAGGAAGTGCATGCCAGAATTGGGTTTGAGGGAGCCATGCATATCAGGAATGGATCTGGGGGGGCTATACATGACAGGATTGCCTCTGAAGGGGCCATACATAACAGGATTGGGTCTGAGGGGGCCATGCATTCCAAGATTGGGTATGAAGGGTCCATGCACACCAGAAATGGGTCTGAGAGGGCCATGTATGCCAGGATAGGGTCTGAGGGGGGCATGCATGCCAGGATTAGGTCTGAAGTAAACAATGGTGCAGCGGTCTCAGGGAGCGCCAAAGGAATACTGGACAATTTAGTAGATGTCAACCGACTTTTATTCTTCCTCCAATACCACTGCCACAACGCGTTTCAACGGTCTAAGCCGTCTTCATCAGATTAGGTCTGAGGGGGGGCATGCATACCAGGAATGGGTCTGGAGATGCCATGCATGCCAGAATCGGGTCTAAGGGGTTCATGCATGCCAGTATTGAGTCTGTGGGGCCATGCATGCCAGAATTGGGTTTGAGACGGTCATGCATACCACGATTGGTACTGAAGGGGCCATGCATGCCAGGATTGGGTCTGAGGGAGCCATGCATACCAGGATTGGATCTGAGAGGTCCATGCATGTCAGAATTAGGTCTGAAGGGGCCATGCATGCCAGAATTGGGTATGAGGGGGAAGTGCATGCCATAATTGGCTCTGAGGGAGCAATGCATACTAGGAATGGATTTGAGGGGGTCATGCATTCCAGGATTGGGTCTACGTGGGCAATGCATGCCAGGATTGGTTCTGCGGGGGTCTTGCATGCAAGGATTAGCTGCAATGCATGCCAGGATTTGGTCTGAGGGGGCCATGTATGCCAGGATTTTGTCTGAGAAGGCAGTGAAGACCAGGATTGGGTCTGACGGGGCCATGCATACCAGTATTGAGTCTGTGGTGGTCATGCATGCCAGGATTGGGCTTGAGAGGACCATGCATACCAGGATTGGATCTGAGGAGGCCATGCATGCCAGGATTGCGTCTGAGGGGGCCATGTATGCCAGTATTGAGTCTGAGAGGGACATGCATGTCAGGATTGGGTCTGAGGGGGCCTTGCATACCAGGATTAGGTCTTTGGGCCATGCTTGCCAGGATTAGGTCTGAGGGGGCCATGCATGTCAAAATTGTGTCTAAGGAGGTTATGCATGCCAGGATTGGATCTGAGGGGGCCATGCATGTCAAGATTCGGACTGAGGGTGCCATTCATACCAGAATTCGGTCCGGGATTTGCATGAATACCAGTATTGGGTCTGAGGGGGGCGAGCATACCAGGATTGGTTCTGAGGGGGACGTGCATAACTAAATTGGATCAGAGGGGGCCATGAATTCCAGAATTGGGTCTGAGGGGGCCATGCATGCCATGATTGGTCTGATTGGCCATGCATGCCAGGATTGGGTCTGAGAAGGAAGTGCATGCCAGAATTGGGTCTGAGGGAGCCATGCATACCAGGATTGGCTCTGAGGGGGCCATATATAACAGTATTGGGTCTGAGGGGGCCATGTATTCCTAGATTGGATTTTTGGGGGTCATGCTTGCCCGTATTGACTCTGAGGGGGTGATGCATGCCAGAATTTGGTCTGAATGGGCCATGCATATCAGAAATGGGTCAGGGGGGCCATGTATGTCAGGATAGGGTCTTATTGGGTCAAGCATGCCAGTATTGAGTCTGTGGGGGCCATGCATGCCAGTATTGGGTCTGAGAGAACCATGATTGTCAGGATTGGGTCTGAGGGGGCCATGGATACCAGGATTGGGTCTGAGTGGGCCACGGATACCAGGATTGGGTCTGAGTGGGCCATGCATACCAGGATCGGGTCTGTTAGGTGAATGTATAACAGTATTGGGTCTGAAGGGGCCATACGTACCAGGATTGGCTCCAGGAGGTGCATGCTTATCAGTATTGGGTCTGAGGGCTCCATGCATACCAGGATTGGGTCTGAGAGGGCCATGGTTGCCAGTATTGGGTCTTAGGGTGCCATGCATGTCAGGATTGGGTCTGAGGGGGGCCATGCATGCCAGGATTGGACCTAAGGGGGCCATACATGCCAGGATTTGGTCTTAAGGTGCCATGCATACCAGGATTGGATCCGGGAGGTGCTTGCATACCAGTGTTGAGTATGAGGGGGTCATGCATTCCAGGATTGGTTCTGGGAGGGCCAGGCAAGCCAGGATTGCATCCGAGGGAGCCATGCATACCAGGATTGGTACTGAGCTGGCCATGCATGCCAGGATTGGGTCTGAGGGAGCCAAGCATACCAGGAATGGATCTGATGGGGTTATGCATGCTAGGATTGGGTCTGAGGGGGCCATATATAACAGGATTGGTTCTGAGGGGGCCATGCATTCCAGGACTGGGTGTCAGGTGGCCATGCATTCCAGCATTGGGTATGAGGGGGCCATGTATGCCAGGATTGGGTTTGAGTGGAGTGCATGCCACAATTTGGTCTGAGGGAGCCATGCATACCAGGATTGGGTCTGTTAGGTGAATGTATATCAGTATTGGGTCTGAGGGGGCCATGCATATCAGGATTGGGTCTGAAGGGGCCATGCATACCGGGATTGGGTCCAGGAGGTGCATGCTTACCAGTATTGGTTCTAAGGGGTCCATGCATACCAGGATTGGGTCTGTGAGGGCCATGAATGCCAGAATTGGGTCTAAGGGGGCCATGCATGCCATGATTGGTCTGATTGGCCATGCATGCCAGGATTGGGTCTGAGAAGGAAGTGCATGCCAGAATTGGGTCTGACGGAGCCATACATACCAGGAATGGATCTGGGGGGGCATACATGACAGGATTGGCTCTGAGGGGGCCATACATAACAGGATTGGGTCTGATGGGACCACGCATTCCAAGATTGGATTTTTGGGGGTCATGTTTGCTAGTATTGAGTCTGAGGGGGCGATGTATGCCAGAATTTGGTCTGAATGGGTTATGCATATCAGGAATGGGTCAGGGGGGCCATGCATGTCAGGATAGGGTCTGATTGGGTCAAGCATGCCAGTATTAAGTCTGTGGGGGCCATGCATGCCAGTATTGGGTCTGAGAGGGACATAATTGACAGGATTGGGTCTGAGGGAGCCAAGCATACCAGGATTAGGTGTGAGGGGACCATACATTTAAAGATTGGGTCTGAGTGGGCCATGCATACCAAGATTGGGTCTGAGTGGGTCATGCATGCCAGGATTGGGTCTGAGTGGAGTGCATGCCAGAATTTGGTCTGAGGGAGCCATGCATACCAGGATCGGGTCTGTTAGGTGAATGTATATCACTATTGGGTCTGAGGGGGCCATGCATATCAGGATTGGGTCTGAAGGGCCATGTGTACCAGGATTGGGTCCAGGAGGTGCATGCTTACCAGTATTGGTTCTGAGGGGTCCATGCATAACAGGATTGGATCTGAGAGGGCCATGGTAGCCAGTATTGGGTCTTAGGGGGCCATGCATGCCAGAATTGTGTCTGAGGGGGCCATGCATGCCAGGATTGCGTCTGAAGGGGGCCATGCATGCCAGGATTGAAACTGAGGGGCCATGCATGCCAGGATTTGGTCTTATGGTGCCATGCATACCAGGATTGGATCCGGGATGTGCTTGCATACCAGTATTGAGTATGAGGGGCCATGCATTCCAGGATTGGGTCTGGGAGGGCCATGCATGCCAGGATTGCATCAGAGGGAGCCAAAGATGCCAGGATTGGGTCTGAGGGGCCATGCATGCCAGAATTGGATCTGAGACGGCCATGCATACCAGGATTTGTACTGAGCTGGCCAAGCATGCCAGCATTGGGTCTGAGGGAGCCAAGCATACCAGGAACGGATTTGATGGGGTCATGCATGGTAGGATTGGGTCTGAGGGGGCCATACATAACAAGATTGGTTCTGAGGGGGCCATGCATTCCAGGATTGGGTGTCAGGGGGCCATGCATTCCAGCATTGGGTATGAGGGGGCCATGCATACCAGCATTGGGTCTGAGTGGGCCATGCATGCCAGGATTGGGTCTGAGTGAAGTGCATGCCAGAATTTGGTCTGAGGGAGCCATGCATACCAGGATTGGGTCTGTTAGGTGAATGTATATCAGTATTGGGTCTGAGGGGGCCATGCATACCAGGATTGTAAGCAACCAGAAAAAAAGAAGAAGACAAAAGGAGTCCACATTACTATAGAAAAGTATATCACTATTTATTGATAATAAAAGATCAGACATATAGAAAAATTCAGTGCAGCAACACTAATAGGCATTAAAATCCACAAACCCTCTCCGCATGTAAAGCCAATACACGACCCAAAGTATAGATATCCCACTATATCATGTCCATACCGTCGCCACACATTGAAAAAAACATGTAGTTTCGAAATGGAACATGTATATCTATGGAAATGCGAAATGCCCTCACCGTCCCGTTAGACATATATATGTGTTTCACATGACCTGCATCACATCAAATGACCCAATGATTATCCAGAGTATCCGATCAATATTTGCAGAGTGTAGCCTGTATACAACCCCGTATGGATATATATAATCACCTCATCATCCAACTCATATTGGGCATATATATCACATCACCTATATCTTATAGGGGATATACAGAGCAATTTAATGTCATCATCAGATACATACCAGTATCTCAGTTTATGCACACCGTATGCCGAGGGCAAACAAATTTGTCCGGGTCCTTGTAGCAGCAGCACACGCAGAGTAGGGGCGCCCCGACGCGCGTTTCGGTGGTTCCCTTCGTCAGGGGGCCTGTTTGTACCACCTACATTCCTTGCTTATATCGGCGCCAAATGTGCCGTAAAACAGGAAGTGGCGTGTGCGTCGTCATGGGGACCAGGACGCCGGCCGGCGTCAGCATCACGTGACACCGCGCAGGGCTGAACAAAGTTCCGACACTGCATGTCACTGAGACCCAGAAAGCCGGCAAGCGCCCCGGTCCCCGCTGACAAGGCCACACTCCACCATCCATCCACCCACATACGCTCACCGGACACCATGCATAGAACCCCACACACACATAGAGACGGGGGAAGGGGAAGTGCCAAAGTGAGGACCACAAACAGGAGGGATAGGGCGCATATACTACAGAAATGTAACCCTGGGTTACAAGAACCCTTCACACATTATCATAGAGGGGAGGGACAGTCAGGAAGTATGTATGCCCTCCATGTGTGCTTATGAACAGGGAGGGGGGAAGAGAGAGACAGCACCCGGAGACCAAGCACGGGAACGCATCCCGTACTCCAGCTTCCACAGGACGTCACCCCCACCACCCATGCACACATATGTCATCCATCATAACAAAAAGTACACCCCATCTAGATACCGATATATCAGTTTGTATGCTCCCCACCCTGAGAACATCCTATAAGGGATCTATCCTCTGGATATTTATACTGGCAAAATCATCAAAATGAATACAATAAAAATAATAATTATAAAAAATTAATATGAAAAAGAGAAGTAAATAAATAAAAATAAAAAATAATAAATGAAAGATACAAAAAATATAAAGGAATCACTATAAATATTGAAAAAATCAGACAAAGTAGATGAGAGATGATAAATAATAATAAAATAAATAATAAAAACTATAAAGTATAATAAAGTAGTATATAGATATATATATAATCATATAAATATGTATAGATGCACATACAAAATTATAAACTGTGAAAAATAATAAATAAATAATAAATAGAAGACAAACAACAAAATATAATATATAATAAATCTTTGCCATATCCGATGTTCAGCTTTCCTAGATCCCCATATATACCATGAGCAGAAAATTCCTGGATCACACCATGAAGGATATTCTCAAATATAGTCCCAAACAACATAATGGTGGCACATCCATGTACGTATAATCCTCTTAACTCCAGTGTTTAAAAGTCCATCATAGAGTTTGTAGTCCAACATCCCTCGCCGTCTTGTCTGGGTCCAGTAAAATACCACCTCCGGAAGACAACACTCACTAAACCAAATCGCCCAGTGACAGAAAGAGAGGCGACCAGCAATAGGGTGAAAAAAACCTAATCAATACAAGGAAAGAGATAAAAATCAATATATACATACTTAAAAAAGTATAATAATATTCTCATTCAGACCCTTCGGCTGCAGTGTACCCAAGGTCCAAATCCAGCGAGACTCCATTTGAGAATGAGAATATTAGTTATTCCCCCTTTATTTAAATCCCAAGTCATCTACCACAATATGAATATTCTAGTATTAGCGGTCTTATGCAACAATGGCTTTTTTAAGTATGTATATATTGATTTTTATCTCTTTCCTTGTATTGATTAGGTTTTTTTCACCCTATTGCTGGTCGCCTCTCTTTCTGTCACTGGGCGATTTGGTTTAGTGAGTGTTGTCTTCCGGAGGTGGTATTTTACTGGACCCAGACAAGACGGCGAGGGATGTTGGACTACAAACTCTATGATGGACTTTTAAACACTGGAGTTAAGAGGATTATACGTACATGGATGTGCCACCATTATGTTGTTTGGGACTATATTTGAGAATATCCTTCATGGTGTGATCCAGGAATTTTCTGCTCATGGTATATATGGGGAGCTAGGAAAGCTGAACATCGGATATGGCAAAGATTTATTATATATTATATTTTGTTGTTTGTCTTCTATTTATTATTTATTTATTATTTTTTCACAGTTTATAATTTTGTATGTGCATCTATACATATTTATATGATTATATATATATCTATATACTACTTTATTATACTTTATAGTTTTTATTATTTATTTTATTATTATTTATCATCTCTCATCTACTTTGTCTGATTTTTTCAATATTTATAGTGATTCCTTTATATTTTTTGTATTTTTCATTTATTATTTTTTATTTTTTATTTTTATTTATTTACTTCTCTTTTTCATATTTATTTTTTATTATTATTATTTTTATTGTATTCATTTTGATGATTTTGCCAGTATAAATATCCAGAGGATAGATCCCTTATAGGATGTTCTCAGGGTGGGGAGCATACAAACTGATATATCGGTATCTAGATGGGGTGTACTTTTTGTTATGATGGATGACATATGTGTGCATGGGTGGTGGGGGTGACGTCCTGTGGAAGCTGGAGTACGGGATGCGTTTCCGTGCTCGGTCTCCGGGTGCTGTTTCTCTCTTTCCCCCTCCCTGTTCATAAGCACACATGGAGGGCATACATACTTCCTGACTGTCCCTCCCCTCTATGATAATGTGTGAAGGGTTCTTGTAACCCAGGGTTACATTTCTGTAGTATATGCGCCCTATCCCTCCTGTTTGTGGTCCTCACTTTGGCACTTCCCCTTCCCCTTCCCCCGTCTCTATGTGTGTGTGGGGTTCTATGCATGGTGTCCGGTGAGCGTATGTGGGTGGATGGATGGTGGAGTGTGGCCTTGTCAGCGGGGAGCGGGGCGCTTGCCGGCTTTCTGAGTCTCAGTGACATGCAGTGTCGGAACTTTGTTCCGCCCTGCGCGGTGTCACGTGATGCTGACGCCGGCCGGCGTCCTGGTCCCCATGACGACGCACACGCCACTTCCTGTTTTACGGCACATTTGGCGCCGATATAAGCAAGGAATGGAGGTGGTACAAACAGGCCCCCTGACGAAGGGAACCACCGAAACGCGCGTCGGGGCGCCCCTACTCTGCGTGTGCTGCTGCTACAAGGACCCGGACAAATTTGTCTGCCCTCGGCATACGGTGTGCATAAACTGAGATACTGGTATGTATCTGATGATGACATTAAATTGCTCTGTATATCCCCTATAAGATATAGGTGATGGGATATATATGCCCAATATGAGTTGGATGATGAGGTGATTATATATATCCATACGGGGTTGTATACAGGCTACACTCTGCAAATATTGATCGGATACTCTGGATAATCATTGGGTCATTTGATGTGATGCAGGTGATGTGAAACACATATATATGTCTAACGGGACGGTGAGGGCATTTCGCATTTCCATAGATATACATGTTCCATTTCGAAACTACATGTTTCTTTCAATGTGTGGCGACGGTATGGACATGATATAGTGGGATATCTATACTTTGGGTCGTGTATTGGCTTTACATGCGGAGAGGGTTTGTGGATTTTAATGCCTATTAGTGTTGCTGCACTGAATTTTTCTATATGTCTGATCTTTTATTATCAATAAATAGTGATATACTTTTCTATAGTAATGTGGACTCCTTTTGTCGTCTTCTTTTTTTCTGGTTGCTTATGTATAAGTTTTGGCGATGGAGTCGTACGTTGTCCATAATAGGGTAGTAATAAATTGAATATATACCGAAATTGTGGATTTATACACATATATGGTGATACTTACTACCTATTCATGAATGGTGTATATTATACCAGGATTGTGTCTGAAGGGTCCATGCGTACCGGGATTGGGTCCAGGAGGTGCATGCTTACCAGTATTGGTTGTGAGGGGTCCATGCATAATAGGATTGGGTCTGAGAGGGCCATGGTTGCCAGTATTGAGTCTTAGGGGCCATGCATGCCAGAATTGGGTAAAAGGGGGCCATGCATGCCAAGATTTTGTCTGAGGGGGCCATGCATGCCAGAATTGGGTCTGAGACGGTCTTGCATACCAGGATTGGTACTGAAGGGGCCATGCATGCCATGATTGGGTCTGAGGGAGCCATGCATACCAGTATTGGGTCTGAGGGGACCATGCATGCCTGAATTGGGTCTGAGGGGGGCATGCATGCCACAATTGGGTCTGAGGGGGAAGTGCATGCCATAATTGGGTCTGAGGGAGCCATGCATACTAGG
The DNA here is from genome assembly GCF_046119375.1 of Phyllobates terribilis. Classification (NCBI taxonomy): domain Eukaryota; kingdom Metazoa; phylum Chordata; class Amphibia; order Anura; family Dendrobatidae; genus Phyllobates; species Phyllobates terribilis. The sequence continues at coordinate 109,000 of NW_027364842.1, forward strand.
AATGGATCTGAGGGGGTCATGCATGCCTGGATTGGCTCTGAGGGGGCCATACATAAAAGGATTTTGTCTGAGGGGGCCATGCATTCCGGTATTAAGTCTACAGGGCAATGCATGCGAGGATTGGTTCTGCAGGGGTCTTGCATGCAAGAATTAGGTCTGAGGGGGCTATGCATGCCAGGATTTGGTCTAAGGGGACCATATATGCCAGGATTTTGTCTGAGAAGCCCGTGAAAACCAGGATTGGGTCTGAGGGGGTCATGCATACCAGTATTAAGTCTGTTGGGGCAATGCATGCCAGGATTAGGCCTGAGAGGCATATGCATGCCAGGATTGGATCTGAGGGGCAATGCTTGCCAATATTGGGTTTGAAGGGGCCATGCATACCAGGAATGGGTCTGGGGGGGGGGCATGCATGCCAGGATAGGGTCTGAGGGGGCCATGCATGACAGGATTAGGTCTGAGGGGGCTATGCATGCCAGGATTGGGTCTGAGAGGGCCATGCATACCAGGAATGGGTCTGGAGGGGCCATGAATGACAGAATAGGGCCTGATGGAGGCATGAATGCCAGTATTGAGTCTGTGGGGGCCATGCATGCCAGGATTGGGTTTGAGACGGTCATGCATACCACGATTGGTTCTGAAGGGGCCATGCATGCGAGGATTGCGTCAGAGGGAAACATGCATACCAGGATTGGATCTGAGGGGGCCATGCATGCCTGAATTGGGTCTGAGGGGGCCATGCATGCCAGAATTGGGTCTGAGGGAGCCATGCATACTAAGAATGGATCTGAGGGGGTCATGCATGTCTGGATTAGCTCTGAGGGGGCCATAGATAACAGGATTTGGTCTAAGGGGGCCATGCATTCCAGGATTGGTTCTGCGGGGGCCATGCTTGCCAGGATTGGGTCTGAGGTGGCCATGCATGCTAGGATTGGATCTGAGGGGGCCGTGCATGCCAGGATTCGGTCTGAGGGTGCCATTCATACCAGAATTGGGTCCGGGAGGTGCTTGAATACCAGTATTGGTCCTGAGGGGGGCATGCATACCAGGATTGATTCTGAGGGGGACGTGCATACCAGGTTTGGTTCTGCGGGGTCCATGCATGCCAATATTGAGTCTGTGGGGGCCATGCATGCCAGGATTGGTCCTGAGAGGCCATGCATACCAGGATTGGATCTGAGGGGGCCATGCATGTCATTATTGGGTCTGAGAGGGACAGGATTGTCAGGATTGGGTCTGAGGGGGCCAAGCATACCAGGATTAGGTCTGAGGGGGCCATGTATGCCAGGATTAGGTCTGAGAGAGCCATGCATGCCATGATTGGGTCTGAGGAGGCCATGCATGCCAGGATTGGGTCTGGGGGAGGCCATGCATGCCAGGATTGGACCTGAGGGGGCCATGCATGCCAGGATTCTGTCTGATGGTGCCATGCATACCAGGATTGGATCCGGGTGGTGCTTGCATACCAGTATTGGGTCTGAGGGGGCCATGCATGCCAGGATTGGGTCTGGGGGGCTATGCATGCCAGGATTGGGTCAGAGGGAGCCATAGATGCCAGTATTGGGTCTGAGGGGGCCATGCATGCCAGAATTGGGTCCAGGAGGTACATGCTTACCAGGATTGGATCTGAGGGGTCCATGCATACCAGGAATGGGTCTGAGTGGGCCATGATTGCCAGTATTGGGTCTGCGGGAGCCATGCATGCCAGAATGGAGTGTAAGGGGGCCATGCATGCCATGATTTTGTCTGAGTGGGCAATGCATGCCAGAATTGGGTCTGAGATGGTCATGCATACCAGGATTGGATCCAGGTGGTGCTTGCATACCAGTGACGCACCCCTGGGCCTTCGTCGCGTGGCATCGCGCGCACGGGAGCTTACCCGGAGCCGGATCTGTTGAGGGTTGTAGTCTCGTGGCGGTGACCCGGTCCGTGCCCAGGGAGTCAAACTGAGCGGCGATGTATTAGCGGTAGATGTTGGACGACTACGCCACCCGTTGAATGCAGCGAAGGAGCTGCCGCTGCAGGGCAGACCGCTGAGGCCGGTGGTAGGATTGTGCAGCGTGATAGTATCACCCCCAACGGGAGGGGTATGGCCTCAGGGCAGCCGACGTGGATGATGGGGGTAGCAGGAATCACTCAGAGACGATGCGGTGTAATTCAGGGTCTTTACTGGTGATAAAGATAGACCCTCCCGGAGTACTGGCTAGCGATCGGGGCCTGGTCAGTCCTTGAGCAGATGGGATCTCCCCTGGCCAGGCGGAGTTGTAGGCCTCCCAAACTGACTGTACTCTTCTGGCTACCTTGCTAGAGGCGGGTATAAGTAGCCCACGTCCCTGAGTGTACCGTGTGGTGCTCACCCGTATGGCCGGTGACTCGGGGCCTTCTAGTGGCGTCCGCTCCACGACGGCGGTGCTGGTCCCACGTGTGTGACCGTGCCTTCGGGTTTCTTGGCCAGAGGACCTGAAATCCCCTGCCGGGCGGTTTCTGCTGCTGGGTAAAGATTAGTCCCCACAGCCTCGGACTCCGGGTCCGGTGATAGCTTCTCAGTCAGGGCGAGCTCTGCGGCTGCCAGCCCCTGACTCCTTATAGCACTGCTCCCACAGAGCTCCTGATGTTCTTTTCCTAGATCTGCTTCTCTTCTCTGTCTCTACTTCTTCTCTACTCTCTAACCCTGCCTCAGCCCTAGGTTTATATAGGGGAAGTTCTTCCCCTCCCAGGACTGGGCAGGAGGTGTGGCATGCACAGGATCCCTGACCAAGAGACCTCCCACCTGCTCTCAGACATAACATTGCTGTTACTGTGGAAACCAGACCCCTGGGGTGCCACATTCCCCCCTAGTGAAATTTAGTACTCCGGGACTAAACATATTTTTAGAAAAACATAACAAGGTATAAACAATAATAATACAATAAGAAAAACACATAAAGATGGTTACGGCATGTCCGCAACCGGGTGCAGTCTTTGAAGAAAACAAAGGTGTCCATTTCACCAAAACAGGGAGACGTAACCAGGTAGGGGTCTGTCCTGCCCCGAGTCCTTAACAGTCTTTTAGTCCATTCCTGGGTTACGCTCCAACCAATTGTACAAGGATTCCCGGTAAATCCACCAAGGACTCCTAAAAATAACTAGAAACACATAATTATTTACAAGTAACAGACAGGTGACCACAAATAAAACAATTTAAACACTTCAAATCCTCCAACGTGCGGGTAACTGGCCTCTAGTGGCCCTAGTGGACCTACGGAGTTGACTGTCTGGCCCTGAACTACAGGGTGTAGGAGCTGTCAAGGGTAAACTGGGCAGCTGTCTACGGGCTCTTTGGCTCACTAGGGGTACGGCAGGCTCACTATGAGCAGAGGGTTGATCCTCCTGTTCTGCTTGTGTGGAGTCTGCTGCCTCCTGGACCGGCTGCTCTTCCAGCTCTACCTGTTGCTCTGTAGGCACTTGGGATGCTGGTTGGAGGAACGTGAGGACGGGTACCACAACTGCACCATTGACTTGAGTCCAGGATCGAGGGAAGTCTCCGAGCACAGTACTAACCATATCTTCCCTTTCCTCTACGGGTCGAGGGTCTTCTTGCTCTCCTTCTGGGTTCCGTAGCTGTTCGGGACACTTCTTCAGGTGATCCCGGGATACAATGGCTGTGGTTTTCCCTCCGTCTTTACTGATGGTACAAACCTTTGGGTTGTCGTGGCTTGAGGGCAGTACGGTGTACGGGTCCTTCTCCCACTGGTCGTCCAACTTGTGGAGCCGTCTCTTCCTCTTCAAGACCTGCTCTCCGGGTACCAGGGGAACAGCGGGAGCATACTGGTTGTAATTTTTCTCTTGTCTTTCCCTAGCGAGACAGAGACTTCGCTCCACGCTCTCCTGTACTTTCCGGTACTGCTGCTGCCTCTCTGTGTCCCAGTCTGCTTCCATTGAAGTGTCCTCGGGTGTCAGGACTCCCATCTCCAGGTCAACAGGTAGCTTACCAGGCCTTGCCCTCATTAGGTAAGCCGGGGTACAGTTGGTGGAACCTACAGGGATGTAGTTATATAGGTCCACCAGGTCGGGCAGCTTCTCAGGCCACAGACTGCGTTCTTCCAGGGGCAACGTTTTCAGAAGATCCATTACCACCTGGTTCATTTTCTCACAAAGTCCATTAGTTTGCGGATGATAGGGTGTCGTCCTTATCTTCCGGCAGCCATACAGATTGCAGAATTCCTGGAAGACCTCCGCTTCAAAGGCAGGTCCCTGGTCCGTCAGCACTTGGTCCGGGTACCCGTGTGGACGGCAGAAGTGCTGCTGGAAGGCTCTAGCTGCTGTTTGAGCTGTTAAGTCCTTAACGGGGACGACAACCAAGAACCGGGAGTAATGATCCACAATGGTTAACGCGTAGACGTAGCCACTTCTGCTTGGGGTCAGTTTTACATGATCCAAGGCTACCAGTTCCAACGGCTGCTTGGTGACAATGGACTGAAGGGGGGTCCTCTGGCTGGCACGGTCCTTCCTTCTTAGGTTGCACGGGCCACAGTCTCTGCACCACCTCTCGATGGTTCCCCTCATGCCTACCCAGTGGAACCGCCCGCGCAGCAGGAACTCCAGCTTCTTCCATCCGAAGTGTCCAGCCCCTTCGTGGTATGCCTCCATCACCATGGCTGCGTCTCTTCGTGGCACCACTACTTGCCAGATTAGTTCATGCGTCCGGGAGTTAACCATTCTGCGGCACAACTTCCCCTTGTAAAGGAACAGTCGACTCTTCTCAGCCCACAGTTGTTTGGCTTCCTCCGGAGCGTCTGGGTCAAGGCGGGCATCTGGCTGAGTGAGCATCTCCTTCACCAGTCGGACTGCAGGGTCACTGTCTTGCGATTCCTCCCAGTTGTAGTGAGGCAAGGGGTTAAACGTAGCGGCTTGCTTACTCCTTACCCGATGGGAATACTGGATAGTCCCATGACGGTGGAACGCGGGGAGTTCGACTTCTTCCAATCCCTCTGGATCTTCTCCTACGTCCGGTAGGTTTGGCATCCTGGACAGGGCGTCCGCGTTGGTATTGGAGCGTCCTGCCCGGTATTTGATTGTGAACTCGTAGTTGGACAGACGGGCCATCCATCTCTGCTCTAGGGCACCGAGTCTTGCCGTGTCCAGGTGTGTCAACGGGTTGTTATCCGTGTACACGGTGAACCGGGAAGAAGCGAGGTAGTGCTTAAAGCGTTCGGTGACTGCCCACACCACTGCCAGGAACTCTAGCTTAAATGAGCTGTAATTCTCAGGGTTTCTTTCGGTGGGTCGCAGTTTTCGACTGGCGTAAGCGATTACTCGTTCTTTCCCCTGCTGGATCTGGGACAGTACGGCTCCTAGCCCGATGTTACTTGCGTCGGTGTAGAGGATAAAGGGCTGGCTGTAATCAGGGTACGCCAGGATTTCATCCCCCGTGAGGGCCATCTTCAGCTGGCGGAAGGACTCTTCTTCTAACTTCTCCCATTTGAAGGGCGGCTTCTGGTTCTTGGCCTTCCGGGACTGGCCTATCTGGAGGTCCTGCATAGGAGCTGCCTTTTTGGTGAAACCGGGGATGAATCTGCGGTAATAGCCTACCAACCCGAGGAACTGCCGCACTTCCTTTACACTGGAGGGACTTGGCCATTCCTTAATTGCGGTGATCTTATCAGGGTCGGGAGCCACTCCGTCAGCGCTCACCACGTGTCCCAGGTACTGCACCTTTGGTTTTAGGAGGTGACACTTGGAGGGTTTTACCTTTAGGCCGTAGTTTGCCAGAGCTTCGAACACTTCCGCCAGGTGTTTCAGGTGGTCCTCATAAGTCTTGGAATATACGATGACATCGTCCAGGTACAACAGGACCGTCTCGAAGTTTCTGTGGCCCAGACAGCACTCCATTAATCGTTGAAAGGTTCCTGGTGCGTTACAGAGTCCGAACGGCATGCAGGTAAACTCGCTAAGTCCCATCGGGGTGGTGAATGCGGTCTTCTCCCGGTCCGCCTCTGCTACAGGAACCTGCCAGTACCCGCTAGTGAGATCCAAGGTAGAGAAGAAGTTAGCAGATCTTAAAGCAGCCAAAGACTCCTCTATCCTTGGTAAGGGGTACGCATCCTTGTGTGTGATACGGTTGATTTTCCGGTAATCTACACACATCCTCATGGTGTTGTCTTTCTTTTTGACTAAGACTAGTGGAGCTGCCCAGGGGCTACAGCTATCCCTGATCACCCCAGCCTCCTTCATGTCCCTAAGCATCCGCTTGGCGTGTTGGTAGTGTGCAGGGGGTACGGGTCGATACCTCTCTTTTATGGGAAGATGGTCTCCCGTGGGGATGTGGTGTTCTACCCCCTTGACTCGCCCGAAGTCTAACGGGTGTTTACTAAACACTCTCTCGTACTCTTGAACCACCCGATAGACTCCCTGTCTCTGGTGTGAGGGAGTGGAGTCAGTACCCAAATGTAGTTGCTGACACCAGTCCTCCATTGTTTCCTTAGAGCCGTTACTTTCCTCCGGGGAATATGGAGGCAAGGGTTCTACGGACTGTATGGAATTTTGATTGATGGTATACAATTTGGCTAGCGTGGCATACCGGGGCAGGTACACTTCCCTCTTCCCGATATTTATTATGCGAACGGGCACCCTCCCATGGCGTACATTGACCACCCCCCGTGCTGTCAAAATGGTGGGCCTACTGTCTGAGTAAACTGGTTCTATCATTGCCTGGTAATCTCTACCTCTCAGACCAATAGCTGCCCGGCACCAAATCATCATTTCACTTTTTGGGGGCATGGCAATAGGAAAAGGGTCACACATTCTTACGCTACCAATCTCACCACCGGAGAGTTCTATCTGTTGCCGTCGCATCAGTGCCCGGATCTCTTTCTGGAGCACTCGCTGCTGGCCGGAGCTGGCATTCTTGGCAACCTGCTGTAAAAGGAAAATCACCTCTGCAAGACAATTTTCAATTACATTAGTTCCTAGAGTTATCTTTGGGTGACTCTCGCGCTTGTCAATGTCTACAATGATCAGTCCCTGTGCCGCCAATTCGACTTTACCGATTTTAATGGTCACCTCTTTAAATCCAATCTGTGGCACGGGCTGACCATTGCTGGCGATGATACTCAAGTCGTCGTCAGGGTAGCGGGTGATATCCGAGTCATTCCAGTACTGCTTGAAGAGCACGTACGGGATAGTGGTAACCTGTGACCCGGTGTCCAGTAGGGCACTCATGGGGATGCCATCCAGTACCACGGGCAAGACTGGACGTCCTCCCACATATTTGTCGCGCCAGTTCGATGGGCCTGATGATCTTTTTCCTGGGGTTTGGCCCTCTACCCCAGGTTGTGCCAGTTTAAAGGACAGTACCTTGCCATATGTCCGGGTTGATTGCAGCGGCGGCAGATGGGTTGTCCGTCCTCGTTGTATCGGTCGCTGGGTCTTCCTCTGGCCGGTGGGGTCCTCCTTGGTCGACGTCACGGGATGTCCTCCGGTCCGGATGCCAGCTGGATCTTCCCTGGAGTGGAAACCTGTAAAGACTGCACAGTTCGGGTTAGCGCGGCAACGCTTTTAGCTAGCTCTTGGACCTGATGGTGCAGGTCTGGAGCCGGGTCATTGTTCAAAGCCTGCGCATCAGCTCCCACAGGCCCTGCCGACAAGGGTGCCGCCTCCTGGTGGTAAGTGGTAGTGGGGCGTCTGTGGGTCACAACGCCACCTGGTGCCGGTTCTCGGAGCACCCGGATGGCTCTGTCCTTGAACTGTGCAAATCCCAGATGAGGGTCCTGTAAGGCCATTGCCCGCAACTGGGTTCGGTGGGCATTGCAATATAAACCCTCTATAAATTGTTCAGTCAACAGCCTGTCCTCGTCTCCCACGCCGTCAGGGTCGGTCTGCTTAATGGCTCTCAGGGCCTCTTGTAGGTTCAGGGCATAGTCCCTTATACTCTCGTGTGCTCGCTGCTTGCACCCGTAGAATCCAAGCTTGATCTCGGCTGAGGTGCGGGTATCAAACGTGTCCCTCAGCCGGGTTAGTATCCCTGCAACAGTCCTTCCCCCAGGTGGCCAGGACTTTACCTCCCTTTGGGCTGCCCCGGTTAATTGGGCCACCAGGATGCTCACTTTTTGCTCTTCTGTGAGGGGATACACCTGGAAGAGGCTATCCAGCTTTTCTCTAAAGTCATGCAGGGTATGTGACTCCCCTGAGTACTGGGGTAGCCAGGCCGCTCCCGGGATATAGGGCATGGTGAAAGGCATGACTGCAGCAGCGGTGGCGCTGGCGGGGGTTGAGGCAGTGAAGCTCTCCTCCGTATCCGACATCTTCCTCCCCCCTAGTGGACCGTGGCCTACCTTGCGATGATCCTCTTCCGTAGGCCGCGGCTCCGCAGTGGATCGTCAGGGTTGAGGACCTTCCGTCGCGCTCCTGTGACGTCGGCGTCTGCTGGGCTCCTTCCAGGACTTTACGCAACGTCCGGACGTGAGGCGGGGCTTCAGTTCTCGCGCGCTTTCGGAGTCCACGCCCCTCTTCTTCCCGCGCGGCGTCTTCAAGATGGCGTCCAACGGCGGGAAAACTCCACGGATGGCGGGAAGAAGGCAGAAGATGGCGCCGGATGGCGGGAAAACTTCGCGGATGGCGGGAAGAAGACAGAAGATGGCGCCGGATGGCGGGAATCTTCACCACTGGTAAGTTTGAACAGTCTTTTTCAGGCACGCAGTACCCGGTGGTTGCGGGCACGAGATCCTGCCGACTACGCCAAAAGTTGACGCACCCCTGGGCCTTCGTCGCGCGGCATCGCGCGCACGGGAGCTTACCCGGAGCCGGATCTGTTGAGGGTTGTAGTCTCGTGGCGGTGACCCGGTCCGTGCCCAGGGAGTCAAACTGAGCGGCGATGTATTAGCGGTAGATGTTGGACGACTACGCCACCCGTTGAATGCAGCGAAGGAGCTGCCGCTGCAGGGCAGACCGCTGAGGCCGGTGGTAGGATTGTGCAGCGTGATAGTATCACCCCCAACGGGAGGGGTATGGCCTCAGGGCAGCCGACGTGGATGATGGGGGTAGCAGGAATCACTCAGAGACGATGCGGTGTAATTCAGGGTCTTTACTGGTGATAAAGATAGACCCTCCCGGAGTACTGGCTAGCGATCGGGGCCTGGTCAGTCCTTGAGCAGATGGGATCTCCCCTGGCCAGGCGGAGTTGTAGGCCTCCCAAACTGACTGTACTCTTCTGGCTACCTTGCTAGAGGCGGGTATAAGTAGCCCACGTCCCTGAGTGTACCGTGTGGTGCTCACCCGTATGGCCGGTGACTCGGGGCCTTCTAGTGGCGTCCGCTCCACGACGGCGGTGCTGGTCCCACGCGTGTGACCGTGCCTTCGGGTTTCTTGGCCAGAGGACCTGAAATCCCCTGCCGGGCGGTTTCTGCTGCTGGGTAAAGATTAGTCCCCACAGCCTCGAACTCTGGGTCCGGTGATAGCTTCTCAGTCAGGGCGAGCTCTGCAGCTGCCAGCCCCTGACTCCTTATAGCACTGCTCCGACAGAGCTCCTGATGTTCTTTTCCTAGATCTGCTTCTCTTCTCTGTCTCTACTTCTTCTCTACTCTCTAACCCTGCCTCAGCCCTAGGTTTATATAGGGGAAGTTCTTCCCCTCCCAGGACTGGGCAGGAGGTGTGGCATGCACAGGATCCCTGACCAAGAGACCTCCCACCTGCTCTCAGACATAACATTGCTGTTACTGTGGAAACCAGACCCCTGGGGTGCCACACCAGTATTGGGTCTGAGGGGGACATGCATGCCAGGATTGGGTCTGGGGGGCCATGCATGCCAGGATTGGGTCAGAGGGAGCCATAGATGGCAGTATTGGGTCTGAGGGGGCCATGCATGCCAGGATTTGGTCTGAGGGAGCCATGCATACCAGGATTGGATCTGAGGGGGCCATGCATGCCAGAATTGGGTCTGAAGGGGAAGTGCATGCCAGAATTGGGTCTTCGGGAGCCAAGCATACCATGAATGGATCTGAGGGGGTCGCGCATGCCAGGATAGGGTCTGAGGGGACTATACATAACATTATTGGTTCTGAGGGGGCCATGTATTCCAGCATTGGGTATGAGGGGGCCATGTATACCAGGATTGGGTCTGTTAGGTGAATGTATATCAGTATTGGGTCTGAGGGGGCCATGCATATCAGTATTGGGTCTGAAGAGGCCATGCATACCAGAATTGGGTCCAGGAGGTGCATGCTTACCAGTATTGGTTCTGAGGGGTCCATGCATACCAGGAATGGGTCTGAGTGGACCGTGATTGCCAGTATTGGGTCTGAGAGGGCCATGCATGCCAGAATGGAGTGTAAGGGGGCCATGCATGCCATGATTTTGTCTGAGTGGGCCTTGCATGCCAGAATTGGGTCTGAGACGGTCATGCATACCAGGATTGGTACTGAAGGGGCCATGCATGCCAGGATTGGGTCTGATGGAGCCATGCATGCCAGGATTGGATCTGAGGGAGCCATGCATGACTGAATTGGGTCTGAGGGGGCCATGCATGCCAGAATTTGGTCTGAGGTTGAAGTGCAAGCCATAATTGGGTCTGTGGGAGCCATGCATACTAGGAATGGATCTGAGGAAGTCATGCATGCCTGGATTGGCTCTGAGGGGGCCATACATAACAGGATTGGGTCTGACGGGGACATGCATTTCAGGATTGGGTCTACAGGGGCAATGCATGCTAGGATTGGTTCTGAGGGGGTCTTGAATGCAAAGATTAGGTCTAAGGGGGCCATGCATGCCAGGATTTGGCCTAAGGGGACCATGTATGCCAGGATTTTGTCTGATAAGCTCGTGAATACCAGGATTGGGTCTGAGAGGGCCATGCATACCAGTATTGAGTCTGTGGGGGCCATGCATGCCAGGATTGGGTCTGATAGGGACATGCATATTAGGATTGGATCTAAGGGGACTATGCATACCAGGATTAGGTATGAGGGGGTCATGCCTGCCAGGAGTGGGTATGGGGGGGCCATACATGCCAGGATTAGGTCTGAGGGGGCCATGCATACCAGGAAAGGGTTCGGGGGGGGCATGCATGCCAGGATTGTTTGAGAGGCCCATGCATACCAGGATTGGATCTGAGGAGGCCATGCATGCCAGGATTTGGTCTGAGGGGGCCATGTATGCCACGATTTTGTCTGAGGGGGCCATACAAGCCAGAATTGGGTCTGAGATGGTCTTGCATACCAGGATTGGTACTGAATGGGCCATGCATGCCATGATTGGGTCTGCGGGAGCCATGCATACCACTATTGGGTCTGAGGGGGCCATGCATGCCTGAATTGGGTCTAAGGGGGGCATGCTTGCCCTAATTGGGTCTGAGGGAGCCATGCATACTAGGAATGGATCTGAGGGGGTCATGCATGCCTGAATTGGCTCTGAGGGGAGTGCATGCCAGAATTGGGTCTGAGGGAGCCATGTATACTGGGTCTATTGGGTATATTGGGTCTCTTAGGTGAATGTGTATCAGTATTGGGTCTGAGGAGGCCATGCATATCAGTATTGGGTCTGAAGAGGCCATGAATACCAGAATTGGGTCCAGGAGGTGCATGTTTAACAGGATTGGTTCTGAGGGGTCCATGCATACCAGGAATGGGTCTGAGTGGGCCATGATTTCCAGTATTGGGTCTGAGGGGGCAATGCATGCCAGAATGGAGTGTAAGGGGGCCATGCATGCCATGATTTTGTCTGAGTGGGCCATGCATGCCAGAATTGGGTCTGAGACGGTCATGCATACCAGGATTGGATCCGGGTGGTGCTTGCATACCAGTATTGGGTCTGAGGGGGCCATGCATGCCAGGATTGGATCTGGGGGGGCCATGCATGCCAGGATTGGGTCAGAGGGAGCCATAGATGCCAGTATTGGGTCTGTCGGGGCCATGCATGCCAGGATTGGGCCTGAGGGAGCCATGCATACCAGGATTGGATCTGAGGGGGCCATGCATGCCAGAATTGGGTCTGAAGGGGAAGTGCATGCCAGATTTGGGTCTGCAGGAGCCAAGCATATCATGAATGGATCTGAGGGGGTCACGCATGCCAGGATAGGGTCTGAGGGGCCATACATAACATAATTGGTTCTGTGGGGGCCATGCATACCAGGATTGGGTCTAAGTGGGCCATGCATGCGATGATTGGGTCTGAGGGGAGTGCATGCCAGAACTGGGTCTGAGGGAGCCATCTATACCAGGATTGGGTCTGTTAGGTGAATGTATATCAGTATTGGGTCTGAGGGGGCCATGCATATCAGTATTGGGTCTGAAGAGGCCATGCATACCAGTATTGGGTCTGAAGAGGCCATGCATACCAGAATTGGGTCCAGGAGGTGCATGCTCATTAGGATTAGTTCTGAGGGGTCCATGCATACCAGGAATGGGTCTGAGTGGGCCATGATTGCCAGTATTGGGTCTGAGGGGGCCATGCATGCCAGAATTGGGTGTAAGGGGGGCATACATACCAGTATTGAGTCTGTGGGACCATGCTTGCCAGGATTGGGTTTGAGACGGTCATGCATACCAGGATTGGTACTGAAGGGGCCATGCATGCCAGGATTGGGTCTGATGGAGCCATGCATACCAGGATTGGATCTGAGGGGGCCATGCATGACTGAATTGGGTCTGAGGGGGCCATGCATGCCAGAATTGGGTCTGAGGGGGCAGTGCATGCCATAATTGGGTCTGTGAGAGCCATGCATACTAGGAATGGATCTGAGGGGGTCATGCATGCCTGGATTGGCTCTGAGGGGTCCATGCATATCAGTATTGGGTCTGAAGGGGCCATACATAACAGGATTGGGTCTGACGGGGACATGCATTCCAGGATTGGGTCTACATGGGCAATGCATGCTAGGATTGGTTCTGAGGGGGTCTTGAATGCAAAGATTATGTCTGAGGGGACCATGCATGCCAGGATTTGGGCTAAGGGGGCCATGTATGCCATGATTTTGTCTGATAAGCCCGTGAATACCAGGATTTTGTCTAAGGGGGCCATGCATACCAGTATTGAGTCTGTGGAGGCCATGCATGCCAGGATTGGGCCTGAGAGGCCCATGCATACCAGTATTGCATCTGAGGGGGTCATGCATGCCAGGATTCGGTCTGAGGGGGCCATGCATGCCAGTATTGGGTCTGATAGGGACATGCATACCAGGATTGGGTATGGTGGTGCCATGCATGCCAGGATTAGGTCTGAGGGGGCCATGCATGCCAGGATTGGATCTGAGGGGGCCATGCATACCAGGAAAGGGTTCGGGGGGGCCATGAATGCGAGGATAGGGTCTGAGGGGACCATGCATGACAGTATAGAGTCTGTGGGGGCCATGCATGCCAGGATTGTTTGAGATGCCCATGCATACCAGGATTGGATCTGAGGAGGCCATCCATGTCAGGATTGGGTCTGAGGGGTCCATGCATGCCAGGATTAGGCCTGAGGGGGCCATGCATGTCAGAATTGGGTCTGAGGGGGTCATGAATGCCACATTTGGGTCAGTGGGAGCCAAGCATACCAGAATTCGGTCTGTTAGGTGAATGTATATCAGTATTGGGTGTGAGGGGGCCATGCATATCAGGGTTGGTGGGGTCTGAAGGGACCATATATAATCCTTTATCTGAAACCCATTATATTTCAAGGGTCTTGAACGCATCGCGGAGATCAACACTGGCCTACAATTTCCATTAATTCAGCGCAAGTCATTTTTTAATGTGAGACTGTGAGAGTGAGGGCCATATATGGCACATACTATCAATGTCTCACACTAAAAATTGACAAGGTTTCTGCATCTCTTGGAAGCAAAAACTCACATTTTTTCAGCAGTGTTTTTGCTGCCAAGAGATACAGAAACCATGCAGAAATTTCTGCAATCAAATACGTCTGGCATGTCACATCGCTATGTGCACACGTTGAGCATTTGACTGCAGATATTTCTGCAAGGTTTCTGCATCTCTTGGCAGCAAAAACGCGGCAAACAAGTGAGAGGAATGCTCTGTGCCTCTATGTGCATATGAGAGCCTGTAAATAAAATTTTCATGGGATGATTTGTCAGTCTATCACCAACCTCACAGGGTCACTTAGACACCTACAGGGCCACAAAGCCTCCTCTAGGGCCACTCAGCCTCCTGTAGTGCCACACAGCTTCCTCTAGTGCTGCACAGCCTCCTCTAGGGCCGCACAGTCTTCTCTAGGGCCGCACTACCTAATACGGGGTCGCACAGCCTAAAACAGGGCCACACAGACTAATACAGGGCTACATAGCTTGCTACATGGCTACACAGCCTCCTACTGGGCCACACAGGCTCCTGCAGGGCCGCGTACGGTATTACGGCATTCACTCTCACAGTCTCATACTTAGCAATATCCCGGTAGGGGTGCCTCGCTTCTTGGGGCACTGCTCCTCAGGGAAATGACGTACATACACAAGTGAGGAGTCCCTTGAAAGGGGAGAGCGAGTGATACAAAGTGCATATCTATGATTTTCGATTGAACCTTCAGAACCGGAGCAAACGGTACCAATTTTAGACATGTCTGGTACTGGAACCACTCTGACTATTAACAAGTGCCACCCCTCATTGTGTAGGTCTACTTGAGGTCTGTACGCACTGTAAGTTTGGGCCATCTTGGACCTTCACAGGCCGAGATATCAGCACTGGAAAGTGGGTAACCAATTTAGTAGACATGGGCCGCCTGGGCAGAGGGGGGTCACGGCTCTCGGAGTGCTGCTCCTCGGTACAAGGTGCCTCTCACTCAGGAGATGAAACCCTTGAAAGCTGATGGTCCAATCTACAGAACGTATATTTCAAGTTGTTTATTGGACTCACGGTTCCGGAGAAATCCAGGTTAAAGTGAGATAGGGAAACGCCATTCATTCCTCCAATTGACTTAACATGGTGCTGGGGGTACTCTCTTCCCCGAGCTACCAGAAACCGCAGGAGTGTTCAATGAAAAAGCTGCATAGTGCGTATTGAAGCCAAGAGGATTATCTAAAAAAATGTCTGTCTGTTTGCAGTCTGCTCCTTTAGTGCCTGAGATCTGCTTCCCAAATTCAGAGGAGCGTTTTCAGATGCAGATCTTTAGTGTGAGACTTTGATATTATGTGCCATATACAGCACTCACTCTCACAGTATGACCTTGGTAAAAGCTTCCATCCAGACTTTTTGATGCCGACCACCTCCGGAATTTGGATTTGCGCCTCGGCGTCCGCTCTACGGTTCATCACCTCTGCGACGGCCACGTGGCTGAGATTGAGGCTGGTATCGCGAGCGCCATGGTCTTACACCGTGCCGGATGCAACGGGAATGTCTTTGCATGAAAGACATTTTTCGGAGTCAATCTGCTATAGCCAGCTTTCACTCCAACCTTTTGACACCCGTAGCCAGCTTTCACTCCACGACTTGACCGCAGAACGACGTAATGTTCGCCAATCTGAGACTCAAGTGAGGCAGGAAGCCTTGATGCAGACGCTGTGTCGATACGACGCTGTTAAGGCTCTGAAAAGGCTCGTGAGAAATGTGTGGCTATCGGGTCCAAAAAGATGGCTTGTTGTCCAGCTTTCATCTGCTTGAAATTGATCACCAGGTGGCATCTGTGCTTTAAAAATCATTCAATAATTGTTAGGCAGAGTTCAGCTGCATTTCTGGAAATTGAACACCGGATGGCAGCTGTGCTTTAAAAATCATTCAATAATTGTTAGGAATAGTTCAGCTGCATTTCTGCAAATTGAACACCAGGTGGCATCTGTGCTTTAAAAATCATTCAATAATTGTTAGGCATAGTTCAGCTGCATTTCTGCAAATTGAACACCGGATGGCATCTGTGCTTTAAAAATCATTCAATAATTGTTAGGCATAGTTCAGCTGCATTTCTGCAAATTGAACACCAGGTGGCATCTGTGCTTTAAAAATCATTCAATAATTGTTAGGCATAGTTCAGCTGCATTTCTGGAAATTGAACACCGGATGGCATCTGTGCTTTAAAAATCATTCAATAATTGTTAGGCATAGTTCAGCTGCATTTCTGCAAATTGAACACCAGGTGGCATCTGTGCTTTAAAAATCATTCAATAATTGTTAGGCATAGTTCAGCTGCATTTCTGGAAATTGAACACCGGATGGCAGCTGTGCTTTAAAAATCATTCAATAATTGTTAGGCTTAGTTCAGCTGCATTTCTGGAAACTGAACACCAGGTGGCATCTGTGCTTTAAAAATCATTCAATAATTGTTAGGCATAGTTCAGCTGCATTTCTGGAAATTGAACACCGGATGGCAGCTGTGCTTTAAAAATCATTCAATAATTGTTAGGCATAGTTCAGCTGCATTTCTGCAAATTGAACACCAGGTGGCATCTGTGCTTTAAAAATCATTCAATAATTGTTAGGCATAGTTCAGCTGCATTTCTGGAAATTGAACACCGGATGGCAGCTGAGCTTTAAAAATCATTCAATAATTGTTAGGCATAGTTCAGCTGCATTTCTGCAAATTGAACACCAGGTGGCATCTGTGCTTTAAAAATCATTCAATAATTGTTAGGCATAGTTCAGCTGCATTTCTGCAAATTGAACACCAGGTGGCAGCTGTGCTTTAAAAATCATTCAATAATTGTTAGGCATAGTTCAGCTGCATTTCTGCAAATTGAACACCAGGTGGCAGCTGTGCTTTAAAAATCATTCAATAATTGTTAGGCATAGTTCAGCTGCATTTCTGCAAATTGAACACCAGGTGGCATCTGTGGTTTAAAAAACCTTCATTCATTATAGACAAATCTCAATCTATGATTATGAGAGCTGCCTAATGGAATTCAAAATCGTCTGGTTTAGCCAGCTCTCATTAGATGAAACACAAGATGGGGACGGTCTGCTCACATGACTGAAATATGTCCATGATATGAAATATGTCCAATTGTCCGGCTCAGTGTAACCAAAGATTTTCACTTGTCCCTTCCATGACCTCTGACAAGTTGTTCCTTTGGTTACCAGGCTGTAATGGGGGGGATGGTGTAATATTACTGTCTGTGAAAAACATTAACTTTTGTGACACAGATTGTGGCCATGCTGCAAAACACTTAAAGTTGTGGAAAACCTTGTGCGCGTATACGTGCGCAAAAACCACTTGCTATTTTGCCGTTGTTTTTCCTCTTTTTTGTCCCAAAAAAGCTTAGACATATGCAGAAACGTACGAGCATTCGTCTGGGGAAAATCAGATTTCTTTGGCGCAATTTTGGCAGCAAAACGCTCAGATGTGTAAAGCCGTATGAGCATTTGCATGGTCAAAAAAGCATGTGTTATTACAGCGGTGTTAATTCAATTTGCATATTTTGCTGTAGAAACGCTCAGACTTGCGCTAATCCCTATGTATGATTGCTCCTTCAAAAACTGTGTACGTTTTTGTCCGATTTTGACCAAAAGTGAGAGCCGGCTCTTAGAAGTCCTAGATGGTCCGATAGCCAGATATCATTCAAGAAATTGAAAGCCGGCTATTGAACATCAAAATATTGTGCTTAGCCAGCCCTCGTAAAAAAATCTACACCTACTAAGTTACATTAACCAATCGCAGCAGACTCACAATTTAGATTCAAATGAACCAATCACTGGCAAGTGCATCGCTTTAAGAGGAAGAGAGTTTTGGAGGGAAGTTGAATTTTGAGTCAGTTCTCAGGTGCTGTGGTCTACGCCGATTACAACCATGGAGTCCAGAGTAGAGATGAGCGTTGTTCGACTCGAACTGTTCGCCAATCTCAAATTCGAGCTGTTTTGGGCGGTGTTCGAGCCGTTCGGCGAACACGAACGATTTGAGAAAAATTCGGCTGTTCGAGGTTATGTTCGATAACTGTTCGTGCACCAAAATCATAACTGGATTTTTTCTCAGTAATGATGAAAATTAATGTTAATACGCAGTTTGAGTGTACAGCGGGGTGGGGGGAGGGGCAGGGGATGGATCTCTGCAGGAATAATGAAGATCTCCATTTTTTTTTCTCTTTCCCGCATTTACAGTGGGGAGGTGCAATCTGTCAGCCTATCAGCAGCGCACACACGGAGCGAAGTGCTTTTTTTCACACAAGCAAGGGCATGTGTCATTGGCAGTGTATGTCACATGTCCTTGCCCTATAAGACCAAGCCATTTTCCCTGTTGCCACCATTTTCTCACTGCTGCAGCTGCGTGTTAGACGGCACCGCTTTTGCTGTGTGCGCTATACCTTGTTAATTTCAAGCCAATTTTCGCACAAATCTACAGATAGCTTGGGAGTAGGGAATAGTTGTGATTGCAGTCCTTTTCAGGACTAGGTTACATCAGTTCCTATCAATTTTTGCCAGGCAGGTCTGTGCCAGTGCTGTGCAAGTTTTTTTCACAGCATTTGGCTGAATCTAGCAAAGCTAATCCTTTTTGGCCTATTGCAGAGTGTGTTAGTCAGTGGAGTAGCCTATCTGTGTTGCAAGATATACCACCTGTGTATAGAATACCAATTTTTTTACTGCACCTATTGAAGTAAAATCTTTTGGGCATAGCATCATTCTATTAGTCCATCTATACTGACCTCCATCAGGTTGCAAATTGAATATAATTTTTATCTGCATCTAGCTCTGAAAAAATATTTGGGCTTCTAGCAGTGTGTGGGACTTGTTCTATTAGTCCATCTATACTGACCTCCATCAGGTTGCACATTAAAAATAATTTTTTTCTACATCTAGCTCTGAAAAAATATTTGGGCTTCTAGCAGTGTGTGGGACTCATTGTATTAGGCCATCTATACCAAGCTCCACCAGCTTTGAAATTAATAATAATTTTTAGCTGCATCTAGCCCTGAAAATAATTTTTCTTCCCAATAGTGGTAGCAATAGAAATATGGGGCGCGCTCCTGGCTTACAAAAATATACGCTTCATAACAAAAAACACCAGCCTAGCGCACTGCATTAATAAGATGGCATCATCGTCTCTCCCAGTGCTAGGCCTACTACGCAGGCTAGCATTCCTGTGCCTAAAACACAATGTATGGGTCCGCGCTAGCCACTATGCTGAGGGGTATAAAGCTGCTGCTAACGCTTTATAACTATTCAATTGGCAGTTTTTCACAGAGCTCTTCCACAACGCCCACCCATCGGGCAACAGTTGCCCACCCTCCCTATGGGATCTAGTGGCGAATAGTTGATGCCATTAATCAGAGCGTCAGTTGCCCCGTCGACGTGGCAAGCATACTGTAAGGCATGGGAAGAGTGGACACGACTAGTAGCAGGCAGACGGGTTGACCAATGTAAACAAGCCAGATCACAAGTCACCATAGAATTTCTCCACCAGCTAATGATGAGGGGCATATCAGGGGCATCAGCGCAGCGGTGTCTGACCGGAGTAGCATTTCACTTCCAACTACTGAATTGGGGAGATGTGACAAAGATTCATCATCAGACAATCCATAAAAGGGTGGAAAAGGGGTCAGCCAAGTCAGGAGTGTAGACGTCCCGTCCCGTTTCACTAAAACTGATTTCTCACATCATATCCCTAACACCATTAACATGACACTCACAATTTGAAGCAACATTACTGTCTACTGCATTTGTGATCGCCTTCATCGGGGTGCTATGCATAAGCGAATTAGTCCCTCAATCCAAAATTACCACCAGTGGAGGCTTATTACACCAGGACGTAGTCATAGCCAATAATGCAATACGTCTACGCATACACCAATCGAAAACGGTTCCAGCGGGCAGGGGCACTTGGGTACTTCTACAACCCACAAACGGTACACTGAGTCGGGTAACAATAGTAAAATCATATCTAACCATCAGATCACAAAGTAATTTCTTCCTATCACACATTGATGGAACGCCATTATCAAGATACCAGTTCCAAGCTATATTTAATAAATGCATAACATCGGCAGGGAACCACCCCAAAGATTACGGGACACACTCATTCCGCATAGGCGCGGCCACGGAAGCAGCAAGAGCAGGACTGTCAGAAACGGAAGTTCAGAGGATAGGGAGATGGAGATCCACGTGTTTGGCGAGATACATAAGACCGGACTTGTTATCCTAACTTGGTTTGTTTCTTTTACAGGTGACGCTAAGCCAACAGTGTGGGTGATAGGCCACTCGTATATATTTTGGGCAGAAAAAAGGGCGAAAGTCCGCCCAGGCGGGAGGAAATTAGAGTTTCATAACACATATTTCAACTGGAGAGGTATTAGAGGTCTGCTATGGCCACAGGTACAAATGGAGGTAATCAAGGTAGGGAGAGAGGCAAGAGGCCCGGTCATCTTAGTTATACAGGCCGGGGGAAACAACCTAGGTCATCACAAGAGCGCATAACTAATGGCAATAATGAAACTAGACACTGAGCGCTTCAGAGAATTTTTCACAAAACTAGCTATAGTATGGTCAGAGATTGTGCCGATAGCGGTATGGCAAGGTGCGCGAGACATCACGGCCATCGAACGGACAAGGCGGGTAATAAATATTCGGATGGCAAAATTTAGAAGAGACAGAGGCGGTGTAGTGGTACGACACCGACAACTGGAAGGAGATAAAGCAGGCCTCATACGGCCCGACGGTGTTCACTTAATGGATATTGGACTGGACATATTCCTGTCAGGACTCCAGGACGGAGTGGAACAAGCGTTAAGAGTGATGGGTGGGGGTCAGAGTCCTGCATACGAGTACGCAGGATCCTCCGTGGCCTGGAAATAGAAAGGACATGTTGGAGAGTTACACTTGTTGGCCAACTTGCCGGAGTGGAGACCCAGGGCATGCTGCAACAAGCTGAAATATTTTAGAAATAAAATGCCTTTCTAATGGAATGAGTATAAAGTGTTAATAAAGCTGTGACCGATCCTCACCCATCCAGTTGTAAGAGTTACATTATTGTATTGTCAAGGAAAGGGGGGCGGTAGGGGGACTGAGTGTCTGGGTTTGGTTGGGGGTCCCCACAGTCTGCCTAGGCTAGATGCATTTAAAAATTCTTATTAGATACACAGGCGGTGCAGCTTGCTTCGCAGCTGGGCTACTACGCCCAAAGTATTGCCTAGGCTAGATGCAGTTAAAAATTCTACGCTGACTAGCAGACACTGAAGATTTGGAGCAGACCTCTGAGTAAACAGCTCTTCAGACTCAACCATCTGTGTTACCCCAAGCCATAGTGTATGTAGTTTCTTACAGTTAAAAGGGGGGTGGGGGAGCGACCCAACCCACCTGGAATTGACGATGCCAACGTCACGTAAGACACAGCAAGGGGACTCCAAAAAGAGTCTCCATTTTTTCCCAAAATTGTGGCACAGACACCACTTAACCCTAGAACGCATACCTGGGGCCTCGCAGGCCCGCCCTGTTAATTGTTTTCTATTTTCTGCAAGATTACTTTAGTTAGAATTTTGAAACTCTAGGTATTCTTCATGTATATAGTTGTTTGTCATTTGAGTTTGAGTTATTCCATGTTATTTGCACACGGGCCTAAAAGGCCCCAGGTATGTGAAAGTGTAGATTTTTATGGTCATGCGTTCTAGGGTTAAGTGGCATCAATTGCCCCACAGTTGCTTAAAACGGTTGGTAAGGTGATTTTACCAAATCCTCAAGCTTTTAGTCTCCCAAGGATAACACAGGGGTAGAAAAGTCCTTGCGAATCCATGATTTGTTCATCTTTATGAACGTGAGTCTGTCTACATTCTCAGTGGACAGAAGCGTGCGCTTATCTGTCAGCACACCACCAGCAGCGCTGAACACACGTTCAGAGAGAACACTGGCTGCAGGGCATGACAAGATCTCCAAGGAGTGAGTGGCGAGCTCCGGCCATTTTTCCAGATTGGAATACCAAAATGAGCAAGGGTCCAGTGACACAGTCATGGCTTCGATGTTCACTTGGAGATACTCCTGCACCATCCTCTCTAGGCATTGACTATGTGTCAGACTTCTTGTCTCCTGTGGCCTTGCAAAGGATGGTCTAAAAAAGTGGTGAAACGATTCCACAAAATTGCTGTTACCAGCAGATACTGTGTTACTGTTACGGTTTGAGTGATGAAGACTCGACAGTCCCACGGTTGGAAAGTTAGAACTGTGAGATTCACTACGTGCACCACTGGTGTTTTGTGGAAAAGCACATGTAAGATTCTGCAACTGCGTCTGCAGATACTCCTGCATGCGTCAATCCCTTTTTATGGCCGGAATTATTTCGGCAAATTTACTTTTGTACCGGGTATCTAAGAGTGTGGCAACCCAGTAGTCGGGATTACTTTGAATTCTGACAATCCGAGGGTCATGTTGCAGGTAGTGCAGCAAGAAGGCAATCATGTGTCTTGCGCATCCAGGAGGACCAAGTCCTTGTTGTGTTGGTAGCGAGGTAAGAATCATGCTTCCTTCCTCTGCCCTCTCCCCCCAACCTCACACAACAGAAATGTGATCAAGGTCTCCCTCATCTGATGAGTCTTCCATGCCCATCGCCAGTTCATCCTCCACTTCTTCCTTGGCTCCTGCACCTTCCTCAACAGTTTGGCTGCTACCATGCGCCCTGGTTAATCCCTCTCCCCCACCCTCCCATGCCTGCCGCCTTGGTGCTGCCAACCGTCTGGACCTTGGAGATGTTATCCCTTCCGCATACAACTCCTCCTCTACTTCCTCCACCTCCTCTTGTCCCACCACCTGACTCTGAATTCTGTTTAATGTGTGCTCCAGCATGTAATGTAAATCACCGGAATAGTCATGCTGATAATGGCATCGTCGTCAGCACTAAACATCTTCGTCGCCATTTCAAAACTGTGCAGAAGGGTGTGTGGCGCCCCTGAGGGTTCAGTCGCCACAGAGTTACTGCATCTCACCCAGAGGTGTGGTATCTCACCCTCAGGTAAGGAAGGCGTATGGCTCGGGACCCTAACACCTGCAACCAACACATACCCGCAGTGGGGGTAGGGCGAGTTTGCTCCTAAGGAAGAGCACAGTCCCAGGTCCCTAGCTGGTGGGAGGGTCCTATGTAGTGGGTTCTTAGGGGAGCAGCTTAGGGGAGCACATAACAGGGAGAGTATAAATAGGAAGCCATCTTAGAAAGAGCAAGCCAAAGGAAACGTGACAGGAGCAGAGGCTCGGCATGAGCTCTGCTCCGGAGGCGGGCCTAGCCTGGGAGGCCCAGGACTGAAGGAGAGAAGAGAGGAGTGGGAGTAGGAAGGCTCCAGGAACCGAAGGGACCCTAGGGCTATGGGCCGTGCAGAAGGCCACCCGTACTTCCGCTGCTACCAGGAGGTAGAGGGGTCAGGCCAGATAAGGGGAACCGGTCCCTCAACTAGCGGAGAAACAGCAAGGCTCAAATAGAAACCGGAGGCTGCAGCATTTCATGTACTGCAGGCCAAAGTCCACACCAGTCTCACTAAGAAGGTAGCCACATAGGACCCAGGGGACAGAACACAAGTCGCACGCCAAGGCCCGAGGATACCGGATAGAAGTGTCACTGGGTGTGAGGTGCAGGGAGAAGGCCAGAGAAAGGACACACAGAAGGGGGTCCTGCTAAGTACTCCGCCATATCTGGGGGTGGACTGAGCCCCTCACTGAGTACGCACAGCACGATGGGTGAGATTGCTCTGGTACCTGTAATCTGGACTGCAACAACTGTGAGTAAAGATCTTGGGACTGCATCACACGGACTCTGTGTTCATTACTGACTCCCTGCACTACAACCACCATAATCCACCCACACTGCCCTGAAGCTACACTCTTCCTGTGGTGAGTAATAATACCATTGCTGCAAAACCACCAGCTTCAGAGGACTGTTCCGCAGCGGCGGCCCCTTTGGCCGCACTCCACAGGTGGCGTAGTCGAACATTATAAAATCCATATATACAAATTACCCTTGGATTGACCGCCCTGGGTCACGGACCGGGTCACCGCCACAGTGACTACAACCCCCAGCGTCTACCGGCCCGGCTCAGGGTACCCCTCGGCCCAGGGGGCGCGTCAACTTCATAGGTCCCTGATCTGAGACCACTCCTGCAGCGTGATTTGCCCCACCTCTGGATCTCGTTGGCCCAGGCTATACGTCAGAACGTATTGCACCAGGGCTTGTCGGTGCTGCCACAGTCGCTGCAACATGTGCAGAGTTGAATTCCAACGTGTCGGCACATCGCATTTCAGCCGGTGAACTGGCAGGCCCAACAACTTCTGTAGAGATGTAAGTCGTTGAGCTGCGGGATGCGAACGGCGGAAGTGAGCACACAGCGACCGTGCCCTCTGCAGAAGGCCATCTAGTCCGGGATAGTGGGCTAAAAATTTATGGAGAACCAGGTTCAACACGTGAGCCATACAAGGCACGTGTGTGACATTGCCCCGGCAAAGGGCCGCACCCAGGTGAGCAGCATTGTCGCACACGGCCTTCCCTGGTTGCAGGTCCAGTGGAGACAACCATTCATGAAACTGGGTCTCCAGAGCTGACCACAACTCCTCAGCTGTGTGACTCACATTTCCCAGACATTTCAAAGTAAACACTGATGCCGTTGAGCCCTGCTGCCAGCATAGTAAGGAGGTGTGCAGGATTCCTTCTGCGCAGTTAGAAAGCAGGTGGCATTACCAGACAGGCTTTGGGTGCAGGTGGAGGACCGAGAGGAGGTTGAGGAGGCAGAAGCAGTGGAGGAACTTCGAGATAAAGAGGATTGACGCACAACTCGTGGGGACGGTAAGACTTGGACAGCAGCCCCTTGTCCTGCTGTCACCATAGTTACCCAGTGCCCAGTCAGCGACATGTAACGCCCCTGTCCATGCCTACTCGTCCAGGTGTCTGTGGTGAAATGCACCCTGTCACACAAAGAGTTTCTCAAAGAAGCGGTGATGTTGTGTGCGACATGCTGGTGGAGCGCAGGCACACCTTTCTTTGAGAAGTAGTGCCGACTGGGCATCTGGTACTGGGGCACTGCGACGGACATAAGGTCTCCAAAATCCACTGTGTCCTCCAGGCGGAAAGGCAGCATTTCTGTAGCCAACAGCTTGCAGATGGTGAAATTCAACCTCTTAGCTTTCTCATGGCTAGGAGGAAATGGTATTTTACTTTTCCACATCTGAGGGACCAAGGGCTGGCTGTTGTGCTTAGACGGGGTTGAGTAGGGTGTCCCCGGCAAACTGCCGGTCTGTGAGGAAGATGCAGGTGGACATGTTAAGTTGCCTTGATCCAAAGGTTGTGCTCTCGATGTCGGAGAGCGCTCAACACCAGCAGGTGTTTCCACTTCCCAATGAACTGACGACCTGCCAATCACACTGGCTGTTGCAGGTAAAGAGGTGGCAGGCCTGCGTCCAAAAACATGTGTGACTGCTGTCCCCCCTGTCACAGAGGATGAAGAGGCCGCGGATGCACAAGATGGGGCAGACGGTGGTTGGCCCAGCCTGCTAGGCCGCATGGTAGCACAGTGAGCTTCCCACTGCAACTTATGCTTCATATCCATGTGACGGTACATGCATGAAGTACTCAAACTATGGATTTTTTGGCCTCTACTTAGCTTTTGGTGACAAATATTACAGATAACACGAGTTGGGTCATCCTTATTGATCTGAATAAATGCCCAGGCTATGCAAGCCTTAGAGCCCATGCGACCTGAAGAGCCACTACGACTTGTGGTCAGAGGCAGAGTTGTGGTTGAGGATGCAGTTGTTGACGTACTTCCAGTACTCTGTCTCTGTCCAGAAAGGCGCAACCTAACCTCGTCGTCAATAGCATCTGTGACGCCCCGGTATCACAGATCCTAGAAGAGTGTATTGATGGAATCCTCCACAAGAGGCCCCCATAAACATTCACACATCTCCACCTTCCACTTCAGACCAGCAGAGGGAGCCCGTTAGGGATATAAATAGGGAAGGTGGAGCTAGGCAGTTCAGTTCCTCTGAAGAGTTCCTGCAGTAGAGAAGCCTAAGAGAGGTCTGTCTGCAGTGGAGCTCAGTCTAGTCTAGAGAACTTAGTTAATAGTTCAGCAGTGGAGCACGAGGCTCCTGCTAGCTAGATTCAGGGAGCCCAGATAGAGCTTAAGGTGTGCCGGCGCCATAAGACCGGTGAAGCGCGGCAAGCTGCCATTTGTGTGTATAGCCTAGTGAGGGCCCGAGTAGGCCGAAGGCGAGTGGCGAGTTAGTACATAAGGGGCAGAGGAGCTTAACCAGCTCACCCCGAAGCATTTACCGGACACCGGATCCGAGCTTACCGGGATCTCTATGACCCAGTAAGGCATAACCGGAATCCCTGGAGAACTACAAGTCCCAGGATCGCTAAGGTGCTGATACGTAACAGAGCCAGGAGACGCTTAGGCCCCGCATACTGGGAGCGTGAACTCCAAGAGAAGGCCCTACCACAAGGTCAGTGTCACGCTGTCTCAGCGTACAGGAGGTCAGGGGCCTGAGCTGACCCTAAACGGGGGCCCTGACTAATCCCTCAACCTGGAGGTACTGATAATGGTACAGAGGTCCAGGCCGCCAGCGTAACCCTAAACTCCTGAATATCCCTGAACCTCAGTAATCTAGTCCTGAGAAGGACCCCGATCACAACAATGGGGAACAGGATAGAAAATGCCCAAAACACAGTACTAGACAAAAGAGACAGTACAAGGGGAAAACCAAAAACCACCTTGCATTCAAAAACTCACACCATAATTACAGAGGGAACAACAACAGGTTAGGAGATAAATGATAAAGGGAGGAAGGGAAGAAACCACACCGTATACTCTTCGCTCCGAACTCCACCAAACAACGATCCGCTCTGAAGGTCTGCAAGAAATGCTTTCACCGACAACTTCCCAAACAGACCAGCAGGTATTTGAAGGAATCACAATACTGCAGCATTAACTGCAGCTGGGCGAGGCTGAGCCTCGTCAAGCACAGAGAGAGAGAATTAAATCCCTCACTACCAAAAAACACAAAGCACCAAAAACTCAGCTGCGAGAAGTCAGGCTGTGTAGTCGCGACGATCTTCGTGGCGACACACCCATGAGTCGTGTGGAATGCCCGAATTAACCGGTCTGCATTAATATCTGACGCAGGAACCCACATTCTCACCTCAGGACCATACCCTTTCCAATGAACCAGGTACTGAAGGGACCGGCGACTAAAACGTGAATCGATGACTTTCGATACCTGAAACTCCAAATTTCCATTGACCACCACTGGAGGAGGAGGTAAAGGTGACAGTATCATTGGCGCCACATACCTCTTAAGCAAAGATCTGTGGAACAGGTTATGAATTTTAAACGTAGGGGGGAGGTCAAGACGGAATGCCACCGGATTAATTATAGAACTGATCCTGTACGGCCCGATGAACCTGGGACCCAGTTTCCAGGAGGGAACCTTGAGTTTTATATTCTTGGTAGACAACCATACCCGATCGTTCACACTTAGGTCCGGACCAGACACTCTCCTCCTATCAGCCATACGTTTGTATCGGTTCCCCATAGTACTCAGATTATTCAGTACCCCTCTCCATACTGAAGCGAGTGATGACGAAAATCGTTCCTCCTCAGGAACCCCCGAAGAGCCCCCTCTACTGAAAGTACAAAACTGGGGGTGAAAACCATATGCCCCAAAAAACGGGGACTTACTAGTGGATTCGCTCCGCCTATTATTAAGAGCAAACTCCGCCAGAGGTAAGAAAGAAGCCCAGTCCTCCTGGTTCTCTGACACAAAACACCGGAGATATGTCTCCAAACTCTGGTTCAGACGTTCCGTCTGACCATTGGTCTGAGGATGAAAAGCCGATGAGAACGATAAATGCATCCCCCGCCGAGTACAAAAAGCGTTCCAGAATTTGGACACAAACTGAGACCCCCGATCCGACACCACATCGGAGGGTACCCCGTGAAGCCTCACAATCTCTCCAATGAACACCTGCGCAAGAGTTTTAGCATTAGGAAGAGCAGGAAGAGCGATAAAATGTGCCATCTTGCTGAACCTGTCTACTACAACGAGTATGACTGTTTTACCCGAGGACGGCGGGAGGTCCATAATAAAGTCCATAGACAGATGAGTCCAAGGACGCTCCGGGATCTTCAAAGGTAAGAGGGCCCCAGACGGACGGGTATGTGGGATCTTAGAGCGCGCACAAACCCCACAGGACGCAACAAAATTTACCACCTCCTTATGTAAGTTAGGCCACCAAAACCGACGCGAGAGGAGATCCACAGTTGCTTTACTCCCTGGGTGTCCTGCCAAAGCTGAGTTATGGTGTGCCTCGATCACCTTTTGTCGTAGGTGATCTGGAACAAACAGTCTCCCTGGAGGTCCAACAGGGGCGTCCCCCTGAGCCTCCAATACCTCCTCCTCAAGCTCAGAGCATACTGCCGACACCACCACCCCCTCTTGAAGGATAGGAACTGGATCATCCGTATTCCCGGCCCCAGGGAAACTACGAGATAAGGCATCCGCCTTCACATTTTTTGACCCAGGACGATATGTAACGACAAAATTAAACCTGGTAAAAAATAACGACCACCTGGCTTGTCTGGGATTCAGACGTTTTGCGGACTCCAGATATAGCAGGTTCTTGTGGTCGGTGATGACGGTGACCGGATGGACTGCCCCCTCCAAAAAATGGCGCCACTCCTCAAAAGCTAACTTAAGGCCAAGAGTTCCCTATTGCCGACATCGTAATTCCTCTCAGCGGACGACAATTTTTTGGAGAAAAAAGCGCACGGACGCCACTTACCAGGGGACGAACCTTGTGATAAAACTGCTCCCAGCCCTACCTCAGAAGCGTCTACCTCTACAATGAACGGCTGTGACGCATCAGGTTGAATGAGTATGGGTGCCGAGGCAAAACATTTTTTCAAGGAGGAGAATGCTTGACAAGCCTTGTCAGACCACCTAGAAAAATCTGTCCCCTTTTTTGTCATGTCTGTGAGAGGTTTAACCAAGGATGAGAAATTACGAATGAATTTCCGGTAATAATTAGCAAACCCCAGGAAACGTTATAGTGCCTTAAGATTCTCTGGCAGATCCCACTCAAGAACTGCCCGCACTTTCCCTGGGTCCATACGAAAACCGGACGCTGACACCAGGAAACCTAAAAACTGGAGTTCCTGTACAGCGAACACACACTTCTCCCATTTGGCGTACAGTTTATTATCCTGCAAGATCTGTAATACCTGCCTAACATGCTCCTGATGAGACACAAGATCAGGCGAGTAAATTGAGTTGTCATCCAGATATATGACCACAAACTGACCCACCAGGCGACGAAAAATGTCATTAACAAAGTGTTGGAACACCGCCGGGGCATTAGTCAGACCGAATGGCATGACAAGGTTCTCATAATGCCCCTCCGGAGTGTTAAACGCCGTCTTCCACTCATCCCCCTCCTTAATCCTAATCAGATTGTACGCCCCCCTGAGATCCAACTTAGAGAACCATTTGGCACCCACGATCTGATTAAAGAGATCAGGGATAAGTGGGAGTGGATACGGATCTCCCACCGTAATCCGATTAAGTTCACGGAAATCCAGGCAAGGGCGTAGGCCTCCATCTTTCTTCTTCACAAAGAAGAACCCCGCGGCCACCGGGGAAGATGAAGGTCTAATATGCCCCTTAGCCAGACTCTCTGAAATATAATCCTTCATGGCCTGCCTTTCCGGACCAGATAGGTTATACAACCTAGATTTAGGTAACTTGGCCCCAGGGAGCAATTTTACAGAACAGTCATACACGCGATGAGGAAGTAGTTCCTGACACCCTTTCTCCGAGAATACATCCTCAAAGTCCGCCAGATATGGAGGTAAGACCCTAGGAGTGACAGCACCGATGACCGTATTCATGCAGTTTTTATTACAGAATTCACTCCATTGGCTTATCTCCCTGGATTGCCAATTAATAACGGGATTATGCTTAGTTAACCAAGGAAGACCCAACACAATAGGAGTGGGAAGACCCTCCAACACGTAACAAGACAACAGTTCTTTATGTATCGCCCCCACTTGAAGATTAACGTTATGCACCACTTGCAAAAAACTTCCCTGACCGAGAGGCCTGGCGTCGATCGAAAATATGGGGATGGGTTTAGCCAACATATTCAATAGCATACCTTGAACCCGGGCAAACCGAGCGTCCACCAGATTAGCCCCGGCCCCACTATCTAGAAGAACAGATATCCTCTCAGTTCTCGTACCCACCACCACCTCCGCCGGTACGAGAAACTGAGACGAACCTAGGGACGAAATACCTACTCCCAGATTGCTGTCCACCACACAACCTGGGATCAATAGTTTTCCGATGACTCTTTACTCTGCAAAGGACGGGATGGACACCCCCCAATAAAATGTCCCTTTCTCCCGCAGAAGAAGCACCTTCCAGTCTTGTGGTGCACCGCCGGTCCCCTCCCCCGGAATGATGTCCCTCCTAACTGCATAGGCTCCTCTGGACTGACCAGGGGAACCTTCATATGAGGGGACCTTGTAGGAGGTGGAGTCATCCCAGGGGGCGGAGTTATCCCGCACCTCTCCCGAAGCCGTCTGTCAGTGCGAATAGCAAGGGCCATAGCGGTTTCCAGTGAGGCGGGAGGGTCATACTGTGCCAACACATCCTTTAATTTGTCAGATAACCCTTGACAAAACTGGCTCCTAAGAGCCGGGTCATTCCACTGGGTGTCTGTGGCCCACCTACGGAACTCCGAACAGAATTCCTCCGCCAGACGATCTCCCTGGTGGATCCTACGTAACTTAGATTCAGCAAGGGAGATCCGATCCGGGTCATCATATACGAGTCCCAGAGCAGCGAAAAACCTATCCACTGACTGGAGAGCCGGGGAGCCCGGGGGAAGAGAGAACGCCCAAGATTGTGGGTCCCCCTGTAGAAGCGAGATGACAATTCCCACCCTTTGCTCCTCACTCCCCGATGACCGAGGCCGCAGCTGAAAGTACAACTTGCATGCCTCCCGGAAAACAAAAAACTTGTCCCGCCCCCCAGTGAACCTGTCAGGGAGAGCTACTTTAGGTTCTGGTCCGGCTTGCTCCAGGGGACACAAAACCTTGGACTTAACGTCCGCCAACTCCATGGACAAACTCTGCATCTGCCGAGCTAGACTGGCTACAGGATCCATGGTGGTTGGAATTTTTTTTTTTTTTATTTATTTATTTTTATTTTTTTTGTCGGTCGGTGAAAATGTCACACTGTCTCAGCGTACAGGAGGTCAGGGGCCTGAGCTGACCCTAAACGGGGGCCCTGACTAATCCCTCAACCTGGAGGTACTGTTAATGGTACAGAGATCCAGGCCGCCAGCGTAACCCTAAACTCCTGAATATCCCTGAACCTCAGTAATCTAGTCCTGAGAAGGACCCCGATCCCAACAATGGGGAACAGGATAGAAAATGCCCAAAACACAGTACTAGACAAAAGAGACAGTACAAGGGGAAAACCAAAAACCACCTTGCGTACAAAAACTCACACCATAATTACAGAGGGAACAACAACAGGTTAGGAGATAAATGATAAAGGGAGGAAGGGAAGAAACCACACCGTATACTCTTCGCTCCAAACTCCACCAAACAACGATCCGACATGAAGGTCTGCAAGAAATGCTTTCACCGACAACTTCCCAAACAGACCAGCAGGTATTTGAAGGAATCCCAATACTGCAGCATTAACTGCAACTGGGCGAGGCTGAGCCTCGTCAAGTACAGAGAGAGAGAATTAACTCCCTCACTACCAAAAAACACAAAGCACCAAAAACTCAGCTGCGAGAAGTCAGGCTGTGTAGTCGCGACGATCTTCGTGGCGACACACCCATGACAGTCAGCCAGCGCAGGACAGAGACAAAGTTAGGCCTAGCTCCAGGCAGGTCAGAAACTTACTACGCAGAGGCAAGAAACAGGAGGCCCTACACCCGCTCATTGGGGAGGATCCTGATATGCACCCTTCACCCTACAGTGCTCCGGGATGTGCCTGAATTTCCTCCAGTAAAAGGTACTGAAGTGACTACCGTATCCGTTCCCGTTCTTGCTCTGACCCAGCTGGGTCTCACCTGTCCTGCATTCCCCCTGCATACGCTGCCCTGAGACCTAGCTCCACCTGTGGGGAGCTATACCATCGAGCTGCCTTATCACGGGCCTCAGTGGACTGCTGCAGCGCTGGTGCTTCTCACCAGATACCACAGGTGGCGTCACGAACTTTTATAAAATTAACAATTATCCACCCTTTTAAAGAGTGACCCCAGGGTCCGGGCCAGGGAGCCGACCACCGCGACATCCCCAAGGCCAGGCAAAGGCCCGGGTACCGAGTCACCCCCATCCCTCGGGCTAGTCACATCCTCCTCCACCTCCTCCGCTGACCTCATCGACTGGCTGACTGTGGGTTGACAGTAAGTGGGATCTCCAACCTCGTCATCATCACCCTGTGTGTTATCACACCCGTCGTCCTCAGAGCCAACCTCTTCCTGCCCTGACCAAAAAGTCAAGTTGTCGCTCCAATCAGGTATTTGAGTCACATCATCGTCTTCATCATTGTCTCCACCAACAGGAGTTACAGTTTGGGAACGAGGGTCTACATTATGCCCAGAACCTTCTTCATCTGGTCCTGGATCCGACTTATAAAGATTCTGGGCATCAGTGCAGATCATTTTCTCGTCTGGATTAACAGAAGCTCTGGAGCAGACCTATGTTTCCCAGGCTATAGTATGAGTAAACAGCTCTGCAGACTCAACCATCTGTGTTACCCCATACTCAGACGGGCAGCTGGAGACTTGGGAGCTGTGAGGAAGCAAGTGCGATTGGGGTGACACCTCTGAGGACTGGAGTATTTGTGATGTTGAAATTGAGGTGGAGGAGAGCCCACTTGAAGGAGCACTTGATATCCCTTGAAGCACCTGCTGTTTTTGTGCCTCATCTGGAATTTGTAGCGATGGGCGTGTCCGTAAGAAAGGGATCGTATCACATTGTCCACGAAAAGAAGTCGACATCTTAGTTTGGCTGGAAGATGAGCTTTCTTCTGCAGATGTTACTCCCCCCCACCACGGGGGGGCTCGACCCACCAGCGGACAGGCACCAGTATTGTGAGAGGGGGGCTGGCCATCAGGGTCCACCGCGGCTCTGGCACAAACCCGGCGACACGGAGGTGGCACGGGCAGGAACGGACTGGCCGTGTCGGCTTCTCACTTTTTTGATTTTAGAAGGGCATGACATGCCTATATCTGTGTCTCCCCCTCCTTTTACTCCTCTACCTCTTTTCTTTCTGCATGACTATATGTACTTGTCACTTTTCCGTTTGTTAGTTATGTCTTCTGAGCAGTTTGTCAGCTTTTGGACACCTTTGAAGGTGTTTTCTATGTGTTTCTATGTGTTTTTGTTTGCCTGCCATTGGTTTTAACAGTGTTCGAAGGTGTTCGACGAACAGTTCGACGAACAGTTCGGCGAACACAAGGGTGTTCGACGAACCGAACCGAACTCGAACACTACGGGGGTGGCTCAACACTAATATTCACCAATTACCTTGGGTGTTTTCTTTTCTTCAACTGCATCACTGTCATCATGGACCTTGTTCTGACCATAGGTTCGATTGGTGCTCTTCGCCTGATATAAATAACATTACATTTTCTGGGCACTTTTAGTGCTTTGATTGGACCAGGTCTGACATAACCGAGGTCTGATGTGATATAATCTAAATCATCTAAGTGTGATTCTTTGTGTATAGCATATCTGCATGTAGATCTGGATGTCCTCTATTTATCCTAAAAGTTTGGTGACTGAGGTTCCTTCAGCGATGGAGATATCTGCAATAGAACGCCGGTAATATGCCGTTCCGCATACTGTCTACAAACGGCCGCTTCTGAGAGCACTTTCCCCGGTTATTGGGCTAAGGCTCCTCGGAAGAACGAGTCATTGTCCCTAACTTCACAAGCTATGTAGAGGACTTTCAGGGCTACGAGAGCTACTTTGCAGCATTTGAATAAGATCTACAGTACCGCAGCAATCGGTACTGGAGTTTGGTCAATGCTGGTGCCCAAAGTCCTCTGTTAATATACAAGTACTGAATATCTCCAAGTAGGCCTAGATGTCCTCTATTTACCTTGAAAGTTTGGGGACAGAAGCTCCTTCTGCAGCAGATAAATAGGCATCAGAATGATAAGAACATGAAAAAATTAGTTACCGAAAAATGGCCACAAGTGGCACTAATGAAAGGTTTCACGGTTTTCGGGCTGTTGCTCTTTGGAGAGAAAAGCCATCAACCTCAAATTCATAGAGGAATTTTAGGGCTACCAGAGCTACTTTGCGACTTTTGAATCATATTTACAGAGCCAGAGTTACCGGAACCTACTGACACCCGCACATCGGCAGTTTCCAAACTCCTGTTGCTTACTTTATTCTTTGGACTCATTCAGTGGTCCTCCACAGCCACCCACACAGATGGACATACATTAGACCTTGTTGTCATCTGCCTCTGTTCCCTATCTATTCTCACAACCTCCCCTCTCCCCCTAAATACTCAGTGACTGGCAACTCTTGATTGACAGCCACTGAGTGCCCTGTGAGGTGCCATGTTTACATGGCCTGACAGTCAACCAAATGTGCTCACTCAAGCAATAATTTAGTTGTTTGCGTCCCTTATTCTGTAGATCTCTACTCTATAATTTGTAATTGTATCATTGATTTAATTATATAGCCACCTTTGAGTCACCGAGGTCATCCCTTTCACCCTGGGCACTGTTGTCTTCGGCTTCCTGGACCCTTTGCTCCTCTTCTCCACTGATCCCTTCTGCTTCTCTTTAGGGGAGATAGAAAACAGAATATTAAATTTTGTCATCAGTTTGTTGAAATAGGAGATCATAAATGCTTAGCAATAAGTTACCTTGAACTGCTGGGTTGGGATTCATTTTCTGGTGCTCTCCCTGCTGCCGAGACCAGTGTGTACGCTTCACAGAGGTCCCCTAAAGTTCTCTCTCTGTAGTTTCTCTCTGCTGTCATGTTGGAATCACTGAGGTATTTAGAAAAAAGATACCGCTCTTTTTCTGGTAAATTATACACGGTCCATGTCTGGCAAGTTTTTCTGGCCACCTGACTGGAGATGTGTTTAATTTTATGCCTAGATAGGAATAGAGTAGATCAGAAATACATTGCACAACATCTAAAATGTAAGATTTTTGACTTTTAAGACTTACTTCTTCTGGTAGTGGTCAAGGTTGTTGGATACACTATGAACCCGTCTTCCTGTAGTCGATACAAAGAATGTATTCGGACTGTCTTGTGTGGCCAGCAATGGTCTCACTTTTTCAAAGTAGACATTAAACCACTGTAAAAAAATATATAAAATCATATATTATATATACCCATATTATATATATACAGTACAGACCAAAATTTTGGACACATCTTCTCATTTAAAGATTTTTCTGTATTTTCATGACTTTGAAAATTGTACATTCACACTGAAGGCATCAAAACTATGAATTACCACATGTGAAATCATATACTTAACAAAAAAGTGTGAAACATCTGAAAATATGTCTTATATTCTAGGGTCTTCAAAGTAGCTACCTTTTGCTTTGATGACTGCTTTGCACACTCTTGGCATTCTCTTGATGAGCTTCCAGAGGTAGTCACCGGAAATGTTTTTCACTTCGCAGGTGTGCCCTGTCAGGCTTAATAAGTGGGATTTCTTGCCTTAAAAATGGGGTTGGGGCCATCAGTTGTATGGTGCAGAAGTCAGGTGGATATGACGCGCCCCCTGGGCCAGTGTTGTTTGGGGGATACCCGGAGCCGGATCAGATGGGGGTTGTAGTCTCCGAGTGGCGGTGACCCGGTCCGTGCCCAGGGTGTCAAGCTCAGTGTGTGGCAGTCCTACAGATGTTACTGGATGTTCTTTAGTGTCGACTACGCCACCCGTTGATTTGCGGTCAATACGGCCGCCGCTGCAGCAGGGTCCGCTGAGGCTGGTGGTGTGTGTGCAGCTCAGGTAGTATAACCCCCAACGGGAGGGGTATAGCCTCAGGGGGTCAGTTGCAGAGGATGGTGGTTGTGGAGGTGCTGTGAAGATGGTAATGAAACTCAGAGTCGGGCTGTGCAGTTCAGGGTTTTTACTTACTGCTTTTGTGTTGGTCACTCCGGCCTTGAGTGACCACCCGAGCCGTGCTGCGTCCACCAGTTCCTGGACTCGGCCAACCCCCAGGTGATTCTGGAGCGTGTTCCTGAGCTCCCTTTCTGACTTGTCCTTCTCTCTGGCCTTCCCCACCAGGGATCCACCTAAGTCCGGCTCCCTTGGGCCTCTTGTTGGTAAAACCCTTGTCTCTGGGTTCCCTGACCCTATTCTTGGTTTGCCTTCCGGGTGGATTTAGTGGGTGGTCGTGGCAGATCCTGCCCACGACCTCCGGTCTCTGGCTAAGGATTAGTGCCCTCCACCAGCTTGGGATCCGGTACCCTTGTGCCAACTCTTCACCCTCTGGTCTAATTTTGGGTTCTTGGAGTTCCCTCTTCTCCCCCTCTGGGTCCTTCTTTTCTCCTCTCTCTCACTCTCTTGGCCTTGGAGCTGGTTGAGCTGCTCTGCTTGTCTGACCAAACCTCTACAAAAGACCCTGTTCTAAGATGGTTCCCACCTTATATACTCCCTCTATGTGTGAGCTCAGGTGACCAGCACCCAATGAGCTCCTAGCATTACCCAGACTGCTCCCCCTATCTGCCCCTACACTACTGGGATGTTCCACCCCCCTCCCACTCCAGCCAGGGACAGACGCTGTCGTACCTGCACATTTCTCTAGTGGGAGTACCATTGGTCTGTCCCCCGGAAATGGGATGTATGTAGTGCATGCAGCCTACTGAGCTCAGTTCCACACTCCATCCTTACCCGGGAGTGGAATACCACACCTCTGGCTTGAGGTGTAATACGCCTGTAGCAGCCGAATCCTCAGGGTGCTACATTCCCCCCTGGTAAATCACAGCACGTCCTCGGGCTGTAAGATATAAAAAACATCCAAAACATACAATTTTTTTTTCATAAACATATAAAACATCACATATATTATCAGCAATAAAACTTTTCATATAAAACTTTTCATAAATAACATCCTTGTAAACACTCTTGCTCCTCCGGCCACGGTGCAACTTGTGACCGGGAAAAGTGCGACAGTCTCCTTTAGAAACACGGTTTTCCTATAAAACCTGTAGAGGGCGCCTTAGAAAGCGCAACTATATACAGGGGGAATATGGCCGCTCTCAGTCCTCGGCCAGGTAATGGGAATAGGGACACACGGGTTAACAGTTCACTCTTGTCCCAACGGGGACATATTTAAAGCAGCAACAGTTCACTATACCCCGATGGGTAACTATTTACAGTCTCTTTACCGTACTTTAACGACGGCGTCCTCCTGCTCCTTCTTTGGATTTAGACCCGTCCGGGTCCTCCTGCTCCTCCTCACACCGCAGCTCCTCCTCCGTCAGGCGATGTACATGGAGGGCGTAGGGTCCTTTGGCACACTTGTGCCGGGTAAAGGTGACCTCGTCCCCTACATACAGGTCACGACCTCTGTGTCCCTCCGGCAGATGGCTTTCTACGTCTCTGCGGGTTACAAAGACGTCGCCGGGGGTATGATGGTCTTTTATGAAGCCCCACCCATGCTGCAGGTTGAATTTAATCACAGTCCCGGTGGTACGGGGACCATGAGCTGCACGGGGATCTCTCCTGGTCCGGCTCTTCTGCTCCGCGCTCCTTATCTGTGCTTGCTGTTCCCGGACCCGCCTCTCTCTCCGCTCCTTCTCGAAGACCTCGAGCTGCTGGTGGAAGCACTCTGCACGCTCCGCTGCGGCCGCCCGAGTCTCCTGAGTGAACCCCATGAGGTCTCCTCCGGTGGGGTCCCACTCAAACTGTGCCTCCTCTAGCGGGGGCTGGGTCCTCCTGACGGGCTTCGGAGCCGGAATCAGGGGCTCACACAGGGGCCTCGCCCTTTGGAGTTCCAGTTGGTAGTACTCCTGGGGCCATATGAAGGGCTGCCCATCCGGGCACGTATGCTGGGCGAACAGGTCCTCACCCAGGTGCAGTACTTTGGGTGTTATGGGCGCTGTGGTGGTAGCGGCGCCCGGGTTGACCAGGCCTTGCGACCAGGCTTGGGGCACGCTAAAGGAAAAGGGCACCGTAAGAACGGCGGCGCCCGTGGTTACTCGGCCCTGCGACCAGGCTGGTGGCTCCGCGGAGGTAGGGGGCGCTGTTGGAATGGCGGCGCCCGGGTGTACCAGGCCTTGCGACCAGGCCGATGGTATTTCCTGCTTTGCCGCGCTCAGGGTCGAAGCGCGTGACGTCACAGGGGTCGCGGCCGCGGTTTCCGGTTGAGGCCTAGTCTGCGGCGGTGACGATGCAGCGACGGGCACGGCAGGGGGAATTTCGGGCTCTGCGACGGGGAGCTGGGGCAGGCACGCGGTTTCCCGGCTCGGGGTAGAGACGTCCCCTTTACCTGCCTCCATTCGTTCAGCTCCCTTCTCGGCGCCGTCTCCGGCCTTGAGTCCTCCTGCACCATCCTCAGAGGCGGTCTGTCTCCTCGTCTCGGGTGGCGTGCTCCGCTGACGGGTTTCGGTCCGCTGGGCCATCTCTCGGCTCCACTCCGCCAACGTCTCTCGCTGCACCCGGGCCATCCTCCGTGCGAGGCCCTCCAGCGCAGTCTGTGCACACTCCCGGTCTCGGGGGAGCTGTGCCAGGACCTCCACTAGGCCTAGTGGGGTTGTGGCTTGTAGCAGGCTCCTGACCACTGGGTCGGTGCTGCCTGACTCTCCCTCCATCTCCGGGTAGGCTCTCTCTGGACTCCTCTCCAGACTTCTTGTCTCCGGGTGCGCTCTCTCCAGACTGCTCCAGGCGACACCCATCTTCGTTCTCTTGTTCCGTCTCCGCCCACATTGAAGGTGGTCCCGGGGCAACTTTGTGATTGTCAGTTCCAGGGGCAGTTCTCTTACGCTGATGGACACTTCCAGCATCACAGTCTCTGTTGGTGGGCGCGGTTTCCGCTTTTGGCGCCATTCTTCGACCTGGCCCACGATGGGAGGTGACCTCTTGCCACCCTCTGGCACGCCCATAATGGCGTCCGCTCTTCCAAGGCGGGAAATCTTTGGAAATGGCGGGAATCGTCTCCCAGTGGCGGGAAACTCCACGGATGGCGGGAAAAAGCTGCAAATGGCGGACAACCGGCGGGAAACGACCTGTGATGGGGTCCGTTGGCGGGGACCCTCCGGAACCGGCGGGAGACTTCTTTTTAAGGTAACGGTGAACTTTTCTTCAGGCACGCAGTACCCGGTTGTTGCGGGCACGTAATCCTGCCGACTACGCCAAAGTTGACGCGCCCCCTGGGCCAGTGTTGTTTGGGGGATACCCGGAGCCGGATCAGATGGGGGTTGTAGTCTCCGAGTGGCGGTGACCCGGTCCGTGCCCAGGGTGTCAAGCTCAGTGTGTGGCAGTCCTACAGATGTTACTGGATGTTCTTTAGTGTCGACTACGCCACCCGTTGATTTGCGGTCAATACGGCCGCCGCTGCAGCAGGGTCCGCTGAGGCTGGTGGTGTGTGTGCAGCTCAGGTAGTATAACCCCCAACGGGAGGGGTATAGCCTCAGGGGGTCAGTTGCAGAGGATGGTGGTTGTGGAGGTGCAGTGAAGATGGTAATGAAACTCAGAGTCGGGCTGTGCAGTTCAGGGTTTTTACTTACTGCTTTTGTGTTGGTCACTCCGGCCTTGAGTGACCACCCGAGCCGTGCTGCGTCCACCAGGTCCTGGACTCGGCCAACCCCCAGGTGATTCTGGAGCGTGTTCCTGAGCTCCCTTTCTGACTTGTCCTTCTCTCTGGCCTTCCCCACCAGGGATCCACCTAAGTCCGGCTCCCTCGGGCCTCTTGTTGGTAAAACCCTTGTCTCTGGGTTCCCTGACCCTATTCTTGGTTTGCCTTCCGGGTGGATTTAGTGGGTGGTCGTGGCAGATCCTGCCCACGACCTCCGGTCTCTGGCTAAGGATTAGTGCCCTCCACCAGCTTGGGATCCGGTACCCTTGTGCCAACTCTTCACCCTCTGGTCTAATTTTGGGTTCTTGGAGTTCCCTCTTCTCCCCCTCTGGGTCCTTCTTTTCTCCTCTCTCTCACTCTCTTGGCCTTGGAGCTGGTTGAGCTGCTCTGCTTGTCTGACCAAACCTCTACAAAAGACCCTGTTCTAAGATGGTTCCCACCTTATATACTCCCTCTATGTGTGAGCTCAGGTGACCAGCACCCAATGAGCTCCTAGCATTACCCAGACTGCTCCCCCTATCTGCCCCTACACTACTGGGATGTTCCACCCCCCTCCCACTCCAGCCAGGGACAGACGCTGTCGTACCTGCACATTTCTCTAGTGGGAGTACCATTGGTCTGTCCCCCGGAAATGGGATGTATGTAGTGCATGCAGCCTACTGAGCTCAGTTCCACACTCCATCCTTACCCGGGAGTGGAATACCACACCTCTGGCTTGAGGTGTAATACCCCTGTAGCAGCCGAATCCTCAGGGTGCTACAGATACACAGCTGATAGTCCTACAGAATAGACTGTTAGAATTTGTATTATGGCAAGAAAAAAGCAGGTAAGTAAAGAAAAATGAGTGGCCATCACTACTTTAAAAAATGAAGGTCAGTCAGTCGGAAAAATTGGGCAAACTTTGAATGTGTCCTCAAGTGCAGTTGCAAAAACCATCAAGCGCTACAAAGAAACTGGATCACATGAGGACTGCCCCAGGAAAGGAAGACCAAGAGTCACCTCTGCTTCTGAGGATAAGTTTATCTGAGTCACCAGCCTTAGAAATCGCAGGTTAACAGCAGCTCAGATTAGAGACCAGGTCAATGCCAAACAGAGTTCTAGCAGCAGACATCTCAACAACAACTGTTAAGAGGAGACTTTGTGCAGCAGGTCTTCATGGTAAAATAGCAGCTAGGAAACCACTGCTAAGGACAGGCAACAAGCAGAAGAGACTTGTTTGGGCTAAAGAACACAAGGAATGTGTTATGAACTGCTACAAACACTAAGGAAAGATAGGAAAACTGTCCCTACAATAGGACTAAGCTGATTCCCTACGATGCAGCGGGGGACCTGTTCCTTGTGAACAGACCCGCCTAAGTCCTCGGCTAGTCTGAACGCAGACCTATAGATATAAGGGAGGGGTCCCTACAAGAACTAAGGACTGGGATATAGTTGGACACCTCCTAGCAGAAATTGTAGCAGAGCAAAGATAAACAAACAAACAGAAGTACTAGTGGTCAAAAGACCAAGCAAACTACAGAGTAAGGTACAAGGCACCTGGCTAGCTTAAGAGTAAATGTAACACTGAAGTCCAGCAAGGCCAGGAGGGCGGAGCTGGATTAAATAGGCAAAAAGTCATGTGACCAGCAAAATAGAAAAAACTAACAGGAGGGTTCTAACAGTACCCCCTCTTCTATGAGGATCCTCCGGATCCTCCAGGCCCAGGTCTATCAGGAAACCTCCTGTGAAACGCTCTGACAAGTCTAGGAGCAGAGACATCATCCGCCCTTACCCAGGAGTTATCCTCGGGACCGAAACCTTTCCAAGCGACGAGATACTGCAATCTCCCTCTATGCCATCTAGAATTAAGAATGCAAGAAATTTCATATTCACAGTCTTCCTCCACCGGAGGAACAGAGACAGTGGTGTCCCTATCAGAAACATCAGCTTTTCTCAATAAGGAAACATGAAACACCGGATTAATCTTCCAGGAGGTAGGAACCTCCAACCTAACAGCAGATTGGTTAACTACCTGAAGCACCTTAAATGGAACTACAAACTTCCGGCCCAATTTCTTAGAAGGAATCCTCAACCGCAGATTCCTAGAGGACAACCAAACCATGTCACCAACAGTAAACAAAACCTCTTAACGTTTCCTGTCAAAGTACCTCTTGGATTTTTTGTTAGCCTCTTGAAGGTTATGACGTACATCAGTCCAAACTCTCTCCAAATCACCGGAAAAATTCTCCTCCTCCGGCACAGCCGATACCAATTTGGAGAATGACCCAAACGACGGATGTCTCCCAGTACAACAAAAAAAAGGAGAACACCCAGCAGAAGAGTATGTATGGTTGTTAAGAGCAAATTCAGCCAGTGGCAAAAGCTCAGACCACCCCTCTTGATTGTCAGCCACTAAACAACTCAAAAACTGTTCAACATCCTGGTTCTTTCTTTCTGTCTGTCCATTAGACTCAGGATGATAACCAGACGAAAATGACAAATGGACTCCCAACCTGTCACAAAAGGCATGCCAAAAACGAGCCACGAACTGAGGTCCGCTATCGGAAACAATGTCGGTAGGAACGCCATGGAGCCTGACAATTTCTTTAACAAAAGCCTTAGCGAGTGTCTTGGCCAGGGCAGTTTGATGAAAGGGAACCAAGTGACACATCTTGCTAAAACGGTCCACGACCACCCAGATAACAGTGAAACCCTCAGAGGCAGGAAGGTCAGTAATAAAATCCATAGCAAGATGCGTCCAAGGAGCACTAGGAACCTCCAGAGGGCAAAGCAACCCTGCAGCAGGAGTATGTGAAGACTTAGATCTAGCACACACAGTAAATTGATGCACCCACTTAATGACTTCCTTCTGCCACCCAGGCCACCAAAAACTGCGACCTACAAGTCTCTTAGTCTCCGAAATTCCTGGATGACCTGCCAACCGAGACTCATGACACTCCACAAACAAATCTCCCCTAAAGTTCCTAGGCACAAACAACCTCCCATGGGGAGTGTTAGATGGGGCATCCTCCTGGGCTTTCAGAATCCCATCTTCCAAAACGGAGTCCAATGCTGCTATCACAACACCTTCCTGTAAAATGCTCTCCTCCTCCTCGGTACCAACCATGGGAGAAAAACTGCGAGATAAAGCATCCGCTTTTACATTCTTGGTACCCGGGATGTAAGTAACAGAAATATAAAACTGCGAAAAAAAAAGTGCCCACCTAGCTTGACGGGCATTCAAGCGCTTGGCAGCATCAAGATAGATCAGATTCTTATGATCAGTAAAAACCTGAATGGGAAATTTAGCACCTTCCAAGAGATGACGCCAATGTTCAAATGCGAGTTTAATAGCAAGCAATTCCCAATTACCAACATCGTAATTAAGTTCGGTCTCAGAAAATTTTTTTGAAAAAAAAGCACAGGGATGTACTCCATCCTTGTTTTCCTGAGACAAAACAGCACCGACCCCCACCGAAGAAGCATCAACCTCGATCAAAAAAGGCTTGGTCTCATCAGGCTGCATAAGGATGGGGGCAGAACTGAACCTCTCCTTGAGATACACAAAAGCTTCAATGGCCTCAGTAGTCCACTGAACCGTATTCGCACCTTTCCTGGTGAGATCGGTCAGCGGCTTAACAATTATAGAAA
This sequence comes from Phyllobates terribilis, assembly GCF_046119375.1. Lineage (NCBI taxonomy): Eukaryota > Metazoa > Chordata > Amphibia > Anura > Dendrobatidae > Phyllobates > Phyllobates terribilis. The sequence goes on from NW_027364842.1 coordinate 152,272, forward strand.
AATTCTTAATGAATTTTCTGTAATAATTGGCGAAACCCAATAATATCTGTATTGGTTTCAAACCAATAGGCCTAGGCCATTCCTGCACCGCCTGAACCTTCACCGGGTCCATCTCAAAGCCCTCGCTGGAGATAATGTAGCCCAAAAAACTAATTCTCTGCACAGCGAACTCACATTTCTCCAGCTTAGCAAAAAGTGAATTGTCGCTTAACAACTGCAATACCTCACGTACGCTCTGCCAATGAGACTCCAGATCCGGCGCAAAAATCAAAATGTCATCCAAATACATCACCACATTCTTACCGATCAACGGTCTTAGGATGTCATTAATAAGGTTCTGAAAAAACGCTGGTGCGTTCGTAAGACCAAAGGGCATAACCAGATTCTCAAAATGACCCACTGGAGTGTTAAAAGCAGTTTTCCACTCATCACCTTCCTTCATACGTAACAAATTGTATGCCCCCCGGAGATCAATCTTAGAGAACCACTTCGCCCCCACTAACTGGTTGAACAAGTCAGGAATTAATGGCAGTGGATAGGAATTGCGTACTGTAATTTTATTAATTTCGCGAAAGTCCATACATGGACGTAAACCACCGTCCTTTTTTTTTACAAAAAAAAATCCAACAGCCACAGGTGACTTAGAAGGTCTAATGTGACCGGCGGCCAAGCTTGTCTGTATGTATTCCTCCAAGGCCTTTCTCTCAGAGATAGTAAGATTAAATAAGCGACTCTTGGGAAGAGTAGCTCCAGGGACAAACTCAATAGTACAATCATAGTCCCTATGAGGAGGCAAAACTTGCGACTCCTCCTCAGAAAAAAGCTTCCAAAAAACCTGAATAGGTACAGGTAATTCCCCTCTTTCCACAGCAGCAATGCGACCGTTACACCATTTATCATAACACTTAGGACTCCAAGACTTAATTTCATTGGTAGACAAGTCCAGTACAGGATTGTGCAATTTTAACAAGGGAACCCCAAAACCACTGGAGCAGGCAAATTATTTAATACCGCCAAATCCAAATTCTCTTGGTGAATACCATTAATGGTTAGGGGAAATTCAAAAACCTTGTGAGTAATACCTTTCAAGGGAGAGCCATCAACAGCAACCACAGAAATAGTAGATGACAAAAGTTTGGATTCAAATTTAAATTTTTCCAAAAAATCCTCATCAATCACATTGAGTGTAGAGCCACAATCCACAAATACCCAAAATTCAATCAACTCCTCCTGGAATGAGGTGCTTCCAGAAAGAAATACTCCTTTTGAGTTTAAACACGCTATGCGGGACTAACTGACCTCTTTTTTTTTTTCTTTGTTCAAACGAAGCACACAGTTCTTAATAAAGTGGTCAGATTTACCGCAATAAAAACACAATCCTTTAGCAAACCTATGGTCTTTTTCCTGAGAATGGGGTGACATCGCCCCAATCTCCATCGGTTCTCCACCCTCCGAACAGACCCTCTGAAAACTAGGAGCTGCCATAGCAATAGATTTCTCTTCATTACTCCTAGCACGCAGTCTCCTGTCCACACGTATGGCTAAATGCATTGCCTCCTGCAAGGTTCCAGGTTTTGGGAAGGCAATCAGCAGATCCTTAACCCTTTCACCTAGACCATCAAGAAACAAACATTTTAATGCTGAGTCTTTCCATTCCACTTCAGCCAACCATCTTCTGAAGTATGTACAATAATTTTCCACATCACCTGATCCCTGCTTTAAACGTCTTAATTCAGTTTCAGCAGATGAGACTCGATCAGGATCATCATACAACAACCCCATAGCAGAAAAAAAATCCTCCACAGATCTAAAACACGGATCATTAGGTTGTAGAGAAAGGGCCCATCCCTGTGGTTCTTTGCGCAAAAGTGACATTATAAACCCAATGCGCTGTGATTCATTCCCCGAGGATCTGGGTCTTAAACGAAAATATAATAAACAAGCGTTTTTAAAGGAAAAAAAATCTTGCCGTTTACCATAAAAAAAATCTGGAAGTCCTACCTTCGATTCAACAAAATGCGCTCCAGGACAGCTACTCACGTGTTGCTGGAGCTCGGCCACCTCCAAAGACAGTCCCTGCAGGCGTTGAGCCAAGTCCTGAACCGCCAACATGCTGAAATCAGGATTTCTTTCCTTAGAGTGTTTTATTTTGGGGCTGGACTTACTGTTATGAACTGCTACCAACACTAAGGAAAGATAGGAAAACTGTCCCTACAATAGGACTAAGCTGATTCCCTACGATGCAGCGGGGGACCAGTTCCTTGTGAACAGACCCGCCTAAGTCCTCGGCTAGTCTGAACGCAGACCTATAGATATAAGGGAGGGGTCCCTACAGGAACTAAGGACTGGGATATAGTTGGACACCTCCTAGCAGAAATTGTAGCAGAGCAAAGATAAACAAACAAACAGAAGTACTAGTGGTCAAAAGACCAAGCAAACTACAGAGTAAGGTACAAGGCACCTGGCAAGCTTAAGAGTAAATGTAACACTGAAGTCCAGCAAGGCCAGGAGGGCGGAGCTGGATTAAATAGGCAAAAAGTCATGTGACCAGCAAAATAGAAAAAACTAACAGGAGGGTTCTAACAGAATGGACATTAGACCAGTAAAAATCTGTGCTTGGTCTGAAGAGTCCAAATTTGAGATCTTTGATTCCAACCAGCGTGTCTTTGTGCGACGCAGAAAAGGTGAACGGGTGGACTCTACATGCCTGGTTCCCACTGTGAAGCATGGAGGAGGAGGTGTGATGGTGTGGGAGTGCTTTGCTGGTGACACTGTTGGGTATTTATTCAAAATTGAAGGCATACTGAACCAGCATGGCTATCACAACATCTTGCAGCGGCATGCTATTCCATCCGGTTTGCGTTTAGTTGAACCATCATTTATTTTTCAACAGGACAATGACCCCAAACACACCTCCAGTCTGTGTAAGGGCTATTTGACCAAGAAGGAAAGTGATGGGGTGCTACGCCATATGACCTGGCCTCCACAGTCACCAGACCTGAACCCAATCGAGATGGTTTGGGTTGTGAAGGCAAAAGGGCCAACAAGTGCTAAGCATCTCTGGGAACTCCTTCAAGATTGTTGGAAGACCTTTTCCGGTGACTACCTCTTGAAGCTCATCAAGAGAATGCCAAGAGTGTGCAAAGCAGTCATCAAAGCAAAAGGTGGCTACTTTGAAGAACCTAGAATATAAGACATATTTTCAGTTGTTTCACACTTTTTTTGTTAAGTAGTAATAATAAAAATAATTCCACATCTGTTAATTCATAGTTTTGATGCTTTCAGTGTGAATGTACAATTTTCATAGTCATGAAAATACAGAAAAATCTTTAAATGAGAAGGTGTGTCCAAACTTTTGGTCTGTGCTGTATATATATATATGTCACCTCACACCAACCATATGTCGGAATATAAACTATACCCACCAACCATTAAGAGTGCAGGAAAATATTACCATTTCTTCTTCTTCAGTAAGCACAAAACCGGCCACTTGTTCGGCAACAGTCTTATGGGATTTAACTTCGACAACTACCAGCTGTTCATTTTGATAGCTGTGACGCATCCTCTCTGTCCACTCAGAAACCTGTGAGTCAAGACATGTGAAAGTTAGATAGACATGTGGTTTTAAATAATAATAATGAGGAGTAGGTTGTTACTTACGGTCATATTTCTGACAACTCCTGGTCTTTGCAATTGCTTTAGTATGATGTTAGAAGGAAGACTTGCCTAGGGACATGTGGGGAGCTCCGGCGCCGGAACTGCCAGGGTCCTGGCCAGTGTTGCCAGGGGACGGGATTAAGAGTGCACGGGGGACTTCCTGGACAGTGCTGGGGGACAGAGGAGAGGGACGGAAGAGAGGAAGTCAGGTGTCTGGGCTCACGCAAAAGAGACAGTTGGTTGTGGAGAGCAGACCGGCAGTTGGGGAGAAACAGTTTGACCTGCCGACAACGAGAGAGAGACGTGCTGCCCTGTCCTCGGTGAAATAGAGACGTGCTGACCTGTCTGTGGTGATGGACGAACGGGTGATACAGCTTGCTGCAAAACAAGGGGCGAGCGGTGTGTACCGGGCCTAAAGAAAGTGATCGTTCCGTTACCTGCATCACCACAGTTTTCCAGACATCTGACGGTGACCTACGGGTAAGGACACACTCGGGATTAGTGATCCTAATGCAGTTTGTTGTACGCCGGAGGAGCTTGCTACGGCTCTTAAAGGAGTCGTGACCGCTGTTGTGTGGTCAAAAGGACTGGGGGCCCAGTGGGTGACACCCGAGACCGCCCACTGCCACCAGTGTGTGAGTGTCTGAAGACGGACGTAGTTATCGCTAAAGGACAGATAAGTGCAAGCCTCCAGTAATCTACCTTCTCTTATTCAGCCTGAACTTTTGGGACTGCGCCGTATTGTTCATCCTTTCCATGTTATAGTTAAACCACAATCGTTTATTGTCCGATTTTACTGTTTTATTGTTGTGTTACTTAAATTTACACTCCCTGCGTGGAGAAACCAAATCTTGAATTAAACCTCTGCCATACTCTCCGCGTGCTGTGTGCGGCATCCAAGACTTTTAACAATGAGTAAGGCCTCAAGATAATAGCGTATCTCTAACTGATACTCTTTATTTTGAGATCCTTTTTGGACTTTCTTGATGGCTTGTAAGAAAACTGGCTTTGCAACGTTCAGAAGCTCCCTGTATTGCTGCGGTGTTTTGTCTGTTTTTTGCAACTCCAGGTACCTAAGAGAAAGATTAATAAATGTGATTTTTAGGTAAGGCCTATTATTAAAGCATATGTGGAAAACCTGGAGGGAGGGAGAAATTACAAAACATATTAATTGTGCATACCTCTGTAAGGATAAATATTAGCTGATGATATACCTTTTGCCGACAACCACTTTTGCAATCCTCTTGGATAATGTCTTCTGGATGTCCGCAGTAAAATTCTTGAAGTATTTCATGGCCTGGTAGAGTTTTTAATTTCGCCGCATTAAACTGGTCGCATACAGTAGATAGTGTACAAATCTTCGGACATGCTTTAGGTAGTTGGTGACAGTTTGGTTGCACAGGCCAATGTCTTGCAGCTTTTTGAAACATAAACGGGCTTTTTCAATCCTTTTCGCAAAGTTGAGGGTCACACAGCGCTTGTTCATGAAGTATAGAAACCTTGACACATCTTCAACATTTTGTTTGTATCTTTCCAGCCTACAATGGTTTTGCAAATAATCTGAAAAACCTTTTAATATTGGATCAGACAAAGGATGACGATCATAAAAGCCTGCTTCCTGCAATTTTGATCCTCTTGTCAACAGTCCAATTCTGGCTTGGAATTCTTCAAATTTGGAGGAAAGAAAAAACAGTTCAGAAACAAATTACAACTTTGAGAAAAAAAACTATTTATGTATATACAGTATATATATACAGTGGCGTACCACCAATGGCAGCAGACCATGTGGCCGCTATGGGTACTGTGAGTCAGGGGGAACCTGTGCCTGCACATTCACTGGGCCCCCACCCAGAATCTGGGCAAATGTCGGGGCCTCGACAGCTGAGGGTCCCACTCACTGTTGTCAGGGGTGGTAATCTTTTCTGCGTCCCCATGCCCTGATTTCCGGGGACCACAGTGCTCTAACTGACAGCTGCACTTTTCTGGCTGCCTGCCCTTTATACGCAGCATCCACTGCTGAATGCTGCATGCATTGAAGTTCATCAGTGGGTGGAGCTATCGCATGATGCTCTACTGTTTCTTACAATGCTCTGCTGGAATTGTAGACCATTCTTCTTTGGCAAACTGCTCCAGGTCCCTGATATTTGAAGGGTGCCTTCTCCAAACTGCCATTTTGAGATCTCTCCACAGGTGTTCTATGGGATTCAGGTCTGGACTCATTGCTGGCCACCTTAGAAGTCAACAGTGCTTTCTCTCAAACCATTTTATAGTGCTTTTGGAAGTGTATTTTGGGTCATTGTCCTGCTGGAAGACCCATGACCTCTGAGGGAGACCCAGCTTTCTCACACTGGGCCCTACATTATGCTGCAAAATTTGTTGGTAGTCTTCAGACTTCATAATGCCATGCACACGGTCAAGCAGTCCAGTGCCAGAGGCAGCAAAGCAACCCCAAAACATCAAGGAACCTCCGCCATGTTTGACTGTAGGGACCATGTTCTTTTCTTTGAATGCCTCTTTTTTTTTCGTGTACACTCTATGTTGATGCTTTTTCCCAAATAGCTCTACTTTTGTCCCATCTGACCAGAGAACATTCTTCCAAAACATTTTAGGCTTTCTCAGGTAAGTTTTGGCAAACTCCAGCCTGGCATTTTTATGTCTCGGGGTAAGAAGTGGGGTCTTCCTGGGTATTCTACCATATAGTCACTTTTCATTCAGACGCCGACGGATAGTACGGGTTGACACTGTTGTACCCTCGGACTGCGGGGCAGCTTGAACTTGTTTGGATGTTAGTCAAGGTTCTTTATCCACCATCCGCACAATCTTGCGTTGAAATCTCTCGTCAATTTTTCTTTTCCGTCCACATCTAGGGAGGTTAGCCACAGTGCCATGGGCTTCAAACTTCTTGATGACACTGCGCACGGAAGACACGGGAACATTCAGGTCTTTGGAGATGGACTTGTAGCCTTGAGATTGCTCATGATTCCTCACAATTTGGTTTCTCAAGTCCTCAGACAGTTCTTTGGTCGTCTTTCTTTTCTCCATGCTCAATGTGGTACACACAAGGACACAGGACAGAGGTTGAGTCAACTTTAATCCATGTTAATTGGCTGCAAGTGTGATTTAGTTATTGCCAACACCTGTTAGGTGCCACAGGTAAGTGACAGGTGCTGTTAATTACACGAATTAGAGAAGCATCACATGATTTTTCAAACAGTGCCAATACTTTTGTCCACCCCCTTTTTTAGGTTTGGTGTAGAATTTTATCCAATTTTGCTTTAGGACAATTATTTTTGTGTTTTTTCATTTAAGACAAATTAAATGAAGATAATAATACCAAAGAATTTGTGATTGCAATCATTTTTAGGAAGAAACTGAGTATTATCTGATAGAATTGCAGGGGTGCCAATACTTTTGGCCACCACTGTAGGTGATCCAGGTGCTCTGGACCACGTCTTCGGCCACACCAAACGGGCTTTTGTTCAGTGGTCACTTAAGGGGCATTCCAGGGAGTGCATCTATTTACAGGACAGTTTTTTGGGCTGCTCACAGTCCTCAGCCTACAAGTCTTTATACCCTTACGGGTAACTAAATGCACGTATAAATTTCAGTTTATATAATAAACAATGACAGTAAGCATTGCACAACTGGGTAACTATTTACACTGCAGGTATTCCTAACTTATTCCTTATACCTGACAGGGACCTGGCCTTTTGTACTGCGGGTTGACCTACGTAGTACTGGGATGTTGTTGCACTGTCTGCTACCCTGTCAGATCTACGTGAGGGTAAATTGTAGAACTGTCTTAACCTCTTTATGGGACTGGCAAGTCCACTGGTTACTGGTTCTACTGGCTCTGCTTCTACCGGTGATCCTTCTTCCAGGGATTCTGCCTGAGCAGGCTCTTCTGTGGCACTTACAGGTCCTACTTGCAGTGGAGAGTCTTCTGGCTGTTGGTAGAAGTGCATCACAGGTATTATTACAGCTTCATCCAGTTGAGGCCAATCTGCCGGGAAATCTCCTAAGACAGTATGGAGTACATCTTCTTTGGGTTCCTCAGTCACTACAAGAGGTACTTCTTCCTGTAGCTTCAACAGACCTGGGCACAACTTCAAATGGTCTCTTGAGACTGTTGCAACTGTCTTAACTAGTGTTGAGCCACCCCCGTAGTGTTCGAGTTCGGTTCGTCGAACACCCGTGTGTTCGCCGAACTGTTCGTCGAACTGTTCGTCGAACACCTTCGAACACCGTTAAAACCAATGGCAGGCAAACAAAAACACATAGAAACACATAGAAAACACCTTCAAAGGTGTCCAAAAGCTGACAAACTGCTCAGAAGACACAACTAACACATGGAAAAGTGACAAGTACATATAGTCATGCGAAAAGAAAAGAGGTGGAGGAGTAAAAGGAGGGGGAGACACAGATATAGGCATGTCATGCCCTTCTAAAATCCAAAAAGTGAGAAGCCGACACGTTCAGTCCGCTCCTGCCCGTGCCACCTCCGTGTCGCCGGGTTTGTGCCAGAGCCGCGGTGAACCCTGACGGCCAGCCCCCCTCTCCCAATACTGGTGCCTGTCCGCTGGTGGGTCGAGCGAGCCCCCCTCTGGTGGAGGCAGCTCTAAGCTTTTTAATTTAAATTGTCTCTCTAATTTGAATGAATACACTTTAAATCCATTTACAAGGATCTATTGGAGGGCAAGTCTCATGCCAGCTGCCGCGTAATTCCAGCTCCAGTAGCGTCCACTAAAGCTGCTGCAGTTAAAAAGCTTTTATAAGGATCGAGCTCGGCTGTCCACCGCAAGGCATCCTACTGCCAGTCCCAGCCCCTATGCCTTGGGGTGCCTCCTGATGCTCTTCACTGAGTATCCCGTGGTCCCGAAGCATTTCCTTTGAAAAAATTAAGTGTCCAAACTACAGGTGGTGTAGCTTGCTTAACAGCCGGGATAATCTGCTGACTAGCAGACACTGCTACTAGGCACAAAGTATTTCCTGGGCTAGATGCAGTTAAAAATTTGTAATTAGATACTCTCGTTGGATGCTGAGAAAGCATTCCATAGAGTCTCCTGGCACGCCATATATGATTCTCTTAAAAAGCTTGGGGTAGGGGTCTAGGGAACCTTTTATAGCCAAAATCACGGCCCTGTATCACAATACGTCACCTAGGCTGAAGATAAATGGAACTGTAGCACCCTGAGGGCTCGGTTGCTACAGAGGTATTGCACCTCACCCAGAGGTGTGATATCTCACTCTCAGGTAAGGATGGAGTGTGGATCAGGACCCGACACCTGCATGCATTACACCACATTGCCGTGGGGCAGGGTGACCAATATGCCTCTGAGATGGGCACGACAGTCCCTGTCCCTGGCTGGAGTGGGGGGAGGGAACACTGAGGAAGGGGAACCCTGTAGTGCAGGAGCAGGGAGGAAGCAGTTCCTGGGTGCATTGAGAAGGGAGTATAAAAGGTGAGCACCATCTTAGTTCAGTGCAGAGAAGTCTGAGCAGAAGTGGCAGGGAGCAGGGGCTCTGCATGAGCTCTGCTCCAGAGGCAGGCCTAGTAACAGAGGCCCAGGCCTTGAAGAGGGAGAAGGAAGGAAGAGGAGCAGAGAAGGCTCCAGGAACGAGGAATGAAGGGATCCCAGGGGTGCGGACGGGCGAGTCGCCACCGCACGCCCTAATCCACCTGCGTGGAGGGGTCAGGCCAAAGGGGGAGACCGGTCCCCGAATCTAGTGGAGGCAGGAAACGACCCTCAGCTAGAAACTGGAGGCTGTGACATTTTATGTGGCGCAGCCCCTCGCTACACCCGCTAGGAAGGCACCACATAGGGTCAGGGAAACTGGCGCCAAGTTTACCAAGAGGAGGCCCGAGGCAGCCGGACAGAAGGGTTGGTAAGAAAGGCCAGACAAAGGACACACAAAGGGGGTCCTGTGAAGCGCTCCAAAGTTATCTGGGAGTTGTCTGAGCCCCTCACCTGGTGAGCACAGTACGACGTGGGCAGTCGTTACCTGCAGACGTGGTCTGGATAATAAGAACTGTGAGTAAAGGCCCTGGACTGCATCACTGACTCCGTGTCGTTACTGCTGCTGCCCTGCACCATCACCCCCATCCTCCGCATACACTACCCTGAGGCTATACTCCTCCCGTGGGGAGTTATGCTACGCTCTGCTGCACCCACAACACCAGCCTCAGCGGTCTGCCCTGCAGCGGCGGTTCACTCTGACCGCAATCCACGGGTGGCGTAGTCGGACATTTAAACATCAAAACCACATAAATAGTTCCGCCACTGGTTTGACCACCCTGAGCCACGGAACCAGGTCGCCGCCACGAAGACTACAACCACCAGCATCCACCAAAAAGGGTCCGGCTCCGGGTGTCCCAAGGCCCAGGGGGTGCATCAGAACATTTTCATCACCTTTCACAATCACCAATGGGACAAGGCAGGGATGTCCTCTGTCCCCTCTCTTATACATCCTAGTGACAGAGCACCTGCTCTCATCAATTCGCCATTAGAGATGAGCGTTGTTCTACTCGAACTGTTCGCCAATCTCAAATTCGAGCTGTTTTGGGCGGTGTTCGAGCCGTTCGGCGAACACGAACAATTTGAGAAAAATTCGGCTGTTCGAGGTTATGTTCGATAACTGTTCGTGCACCAAAATCATAACTGGATTTTTTCTCAGTAATGATGAAAATTAATGTTAATACGCAGTTTGAGTGTACAGCGGGGTGGGGGGAGGGGCAGGGGATGGATCTCTGCAGGAACAATGAAGATCTCCATTTTTTTTTCTCTTTCCCGCATTTGCAGTGGGGAGGTGCAATCTGTCAGCCTATCAGCAGCGCACACACGGAGCGAAGTGCTTTTTTTCACACAAGCAAGGGCATGTGTCATTGGCAGTGTATGTCACATGTCCTTGCCCTATAAGACCAAGCCATTTTCCCCGTCGCCACCATTTTCTCACTGCTGCAGCTGCGTGTTAGACGGCACCGCTGTTGCTGTGTGCGCTATACCTTGTTAATTTCAAGCCAATTTTCGCACAAATATACAGATAGCTTGGGAGTAGGGAATAGTTGTGATTGCAGTCCTTTTAAGGACTAGGTTACATCATTTCCTACGACTTTTATCAGGGAGGTCTGTGCTCTTAAATAGATAGGTTGTGGGAGTAAAGACTAATTGTAATTGCAGTCCTTTTCAGGACTAGGTTACATCAGTTCCTATCAGTTTTTGCCAGGCAGGTCTGTGCCAGTGCTGTGCACGTTTTTTTCACAGCATTTGGCTGAATCTAGCAAAGCTAATCCTTTTTCACGTGTTGAACCTGCTGGACAACCAGGTTCAACACGTGAGCCATACAAGGCACGTGTGTGACATTGCCCCGGCGAAGGGCCGCACCCAGGTTTGCAGCATTGTCGCACACGGCCTTCCCTGGTTTCAGGTCCAGTGGAGACAACCATTCATGAAATTGGTTCTCCAGAGCTGACCACAACTCCTCAGCTGTGTGACTCACATTTCCCAGACATTTCAATGTAAAAACCGCCTGATGACGTTGAGCCCTACTGCCAGCATAGTAAGGAGGTGTGCAGGATCCCTTCTGCGCAGTTAGAAAGCTTGTGGCATGACCAGACAGGCTTTGGGTGCAGGTGGAAGACCGAGAGGAGGTTGAGGAGGCAGAAGCAGTGGAGGAACTTTGACATAAAGAGGATTGACGCACAACTCGTGGGGACGGCAAGACTTGGACAGCAGCCCCTTGTCCTGCTGTCACCATAGTTACCCAGTGCCCAGTCAGCGACATGTAACGCCCCTGTCCATGCCTACTCGTCCAAGTGTCTGTGGTGAAATGCACCCTGTCACACACAGAGTTTCTCAAAGAAGCGGTGATGTTGTGTGCGACATGCTGGTGGAGCGCAGGCACACCTTTCTTTGAGAAGTAGTGCCGACTGGGCATCTGGTACTGGGGCACTGCGACGGACATAAGGTCTCGAAAATCCTCTGTGTCCACCAGGCGGAAAGGCAACATTTCTGTAGCCAAGAGCTTGCAGATGGTGAAATTCAACCTCTTAGCTTTCTCATGGCTAGGAGGAAATAGTCTTTTACTTGTCCACATCTGAGGGACCGAGGGCTGGCTATTGTGCTTAGACGGGGTTGATAAGGGTGTCCCCGGCAAACTGCCGGTCTGTGAGGAAGATGCAGGCGGACATGTTAGGTTGCCTTGATCCAAAGGTGGTGCTATCGATGTCGGACAGCGCTCAACAGCAGCTGGTGTTACCACCTCCAAAGAAAATGATGACCTGCCTATCACGCTGGCTGTTGCGGGTAAAGAGGTGGCAGGTCTGCGCCCCAAAACAGGTGTGACTGCTGTCCCCCCAGTCACAGAGGATGAAGAGGCCGCGGATGCACAAGATATGGCAGACGGTGGTTGGCCCGGCCGGCTAGGCTGCATTGTAGCACACTGAGCTTCCCACTGCAACTTATGCTTCATGTCCATGTGCCGGTTCATGCATGAAGTACTCAAACTATGTATTTTTTGGCCTCTACTTAGCTTTTGCTGACAAATGTTACAGATAACACGAGTTGGGTCATCATTATCTATCTGAAAAAATGCCCAGGCTATGCAAGGCTTAGCACCCATGCGACCTGAAGAGCCACCACGACTTGTGGTGAGAGGCAGAGTTGTGTTTGAGGATGCAGTTGTTGACGTGCTTCCAGTACTACGTCTCTGTCCAGGAAGGCGCGACCTGACCTCGTCGTCACTAGCATCTTCCTCCACCTCCTCTGCTGACCTCATCTCTTGGCTGACTGTGGGTTGACAGTAAGTGGGATCTCCAACCTCATCATCATCACCCTGTGCGTTATCACACCCGTCGTCCTCAGAGCCAACCTGTTCCTGCCCTGACAAAAAACTAAAGTTGTCGCTCAAATCAGGTATTTGAGTCTCATCATCGTCTTCCTCATTGTCTCCACCAACAGGAGTTACAGTTTGGGAATGAGGGTCTACATTATGGTCAGAACCTTCTGCGTCTGGTCCTGGATCCGACTCATAAAGATTCTGGGCATCAGTGCAGATCATTTCCTCATCTGGATTCACAGAAGCGCTGGAGTCGACCTCTGATTCCCAGGCTATAGTATGAGTAAACAGCTCTGCAGACTCAACCATCTGTTCTACCTCATACTCAGACGGGCAGCTGGAGATTTGGGAGCTGTGAGGAAGCAAGTGCGATTGGGGTGACACCTTTGAGGACTGGAGTATTTGTGATGTTGAAGTTGATGTGGAGGAGAGCCCACTTAAAGGAGCACTTGATATCCGTTGAAGCACCTGCTGTTTTTGTGCCTCATCTGGAATTTGTAGCGATTGGCGTGGCCGTAAGAAAGGGATCTTATCACATTGTCCGCTAAAAGAAGTAGACATTTTAGTTTGGCTGGAAGATGGTCTTTCTTCTCCAGATGTTACTGTTGCTTTAACACCTACCCCACGGACACAACCTTTTTTCCCCTTCCCAACACGCCTATTCCCCTTTCCACCAGCAGCAGGCCTTTTTCCACTCATTTTGGTGGTTAACTAATTCACAACTCTGGAGTTGTTTGCACAAAAAAACAATGGATGGGAACCGAGCAGAGCTGAGTGGCCAAACTGTGGTATTAGGTCAAAACTATTGGCTGGGTTAGATGCAGAAAAAAATTATATTCAATTTGCAACCTGATGGAGGTCAGTATAGATGGACTAATAGAACAAGTCCCACACAGAGCTAGAAGCCCAAATATTTTTTCAGAGGTAGATGCAGAAAAAAAATATATTCAGTTTGCAACCTGATGGAGGTCAGTATAGATGGACTAATAGAGAAAGTCCCACACACTGCTAGAAGGCCAAATATTTTTTCAGAGCTAGATGCAGACAAAAAATTATTTTGAATTTGCAACCTGATGGAGGTCAGTATAGGTGGACTAATAGAACAAGTCCCACACACTGCTAGAAGGCCAAATATTTTTTCAGAGCTAGATGCAGAAAAAAATTATATTCAGTTTGCAACCTGATGGAGGTCAGTATAGATGGACTAATAGAACAAGTCCCACACACAGCTAGAAGCCCAAATATTTTTTCAGAGGTAGATGCAGAAAAAAATTATATTCAGTTTGCAACCTGATGGAGGTCTGTATAGATGGATTAATAGAACAAGTCCCACACACAGCTAGAAGCCCAATATTTTTTCAGAGGTAGATGCAGAAAAAATATATATTCAGTTTGCAACCTGATGGAGGTCTGTATAGATGGATTAATAGAACAAGTCCCACACACAGCTAGAAGCCCAATATTTTTTCAGAGGTAGATGCAGATAAAAATTATTTTTAATTTGCAACCTGATGGAGGTCAGTATAGATGGACTAATAGAGAAAGTCCCACACACTGCTAGAAGGCCAAATATTTTTTCAGAGCTAGATGCAGAAAAAATTATATTCAGTTTGCAACCTGATGGAGGTCAGTATAGATGAACTAATAGAACAAGTCCCACACGCAGCTAGAAGCCCAAATATTTTTTCAGAGCTAGATGCAGATAAAAATTATTTTTAATTTGCAACCTGATGGAGGTCAGTATAGATGGACTAATAGAGAAAGTCCCACACACTGCTAGAAAGCCAAATATTTTTTCAGAGCTAGATGCAGAAAAAAATTATATTCAGTTTGCAACCTGATGGAGGTCAGTATAGATGGACTAATAGAACAAGTCCCACACACAGCTAGAAGCCCAAATATTTTTTCAGAGGTAGATGCAGATAAAAATTATTTTTAATTTGCAACCTGGTGGAGGTCAGTATAGATGGACTAATAGAGAAAGTCCCACACACTGCTAGAAGGCCAAATATTTTTTCAGAGCTAGATGCAGACAAAAAATTATTTTGAATTTGCAGCGTGATGGAGGTCAGTATAGATGGACTAATAGAACAAGTCCCACACACTGCTAGAAGGCCAAATATTTTTTCAGAGCTAGATGCAGAAAAAAATTATATTCAGTTTGCAACCTGATGGAGGTCAGTATAGATGGACTAATAGAACAAGTCCCACACACTGCTAGAAGCCCAAATATTTTTTCAGAGCTAGATGCAGAAAAAAATTATATTCAATTTGCAACCTGATGGAGGTCAGTATAGATGGACTAATAGAATGATGCTATGCCCAAAAGATTTTACTTCACTAGGTGCAGTAAAAAAATTGGTATTCTATACACAGGTGGTATATCTTGCAACACAGATAGGCTACTCCACTGACTAACACACTCTGCAATAGGCCAAAAAGGATTAGCTAGCTTTGCTAGATTCAGCCAAATGCTGTGAAAAAAACTTGCACAGCACTGGCACAGACCTGCCTGGCAAAAACTTATAGGAACTGATGTAACCTAGTCCTGAAAAGGACTGCAATTACAATTAGTCTTTACTCCCACAATCTATCTATTTAAGATCACAGACCTGACAATGTGAACTGAGGTCTAAGATGGCAGACATACAAGAAACAGAGGCATGTTCACACTAGCAAAAAAGAAGCAAGACAAAAATATATCTCATACCCTACCATAATTATATATAAATGTAAAGCAAAATTGCATAATAAATATAGGGTACTTAGTGAACTATTTTTGATCAAAAAAAGTATACAAGCCGTCCCACCAGCGGCAAGGTGACCCTAAATTGGGACGGTACCTATACTGCCTATATTAAAAACCTTACTGTATATCAAAGTTGAAGCAATGCATATAAAAGGATAGACAAATAGGACCGGGTCCCAACTCCAGACCACCTAGGCCCGTGGTAAGCTACATATATACCAATCAGCTCAACAAAGGGCATGCCACACCCTTAAATTGCACAGAATGCAAACAAGTCAAAAAACCAGACAATGTGAACTGAGGTCTAAGATGGCAGACATACAAGAAACAGAGGCATGTTCACACTAGCAAAAAAGAAGCAAGACAAAAATATATCTCATACCCTACCATAATTATATATAAATGTAAAGCAAAATTGCATAATAAATATAGGGTACTTAGTGAACTATTTTTGATCAAAAAAAGTATACAAGCCGTCCCACCAGCGGCAAGGTGACCCTAAATTGGGACGGTACCTATACTGCCTATATTAAAAACCAGTAAGGTTTTTAATATAGGCAGTATAGGTACCGTCCCAATTTAGTTCACTAAGTACCCTATATTTATTATGCAATTTTGCTTTACATTTATATATAATTATGGTAGGGTATGAGATATATTTTTGTCTTGCTTCTTTTTTGCTAGTGTGAACATGCCTCTGTTTCTTGTATGTCTGCCATCTTAGACCTCAGTTCACATTGTCTGGTTTTTTGACTTGTTTGCATTCTGTGCAATTTAAGGGTGTGGCATGCCCTTTGTTGAGCTGATTGGTATATATGTAGCTTACCACGGGCCTAGGTGGTCTGGAGTTGGGACCCGGTCCTATTTGTCTATCCTTTTATATGCATTGCTTCAACTTTGATATACAGTAAGGTTTTTAATATAGGCAGTATAGGTACCGTCCCAATTTAGGGTCACCTTGCCGCTGGTGGGACGGCTTGTATACTTTTTTTGATCAAAAATAGTTCACTAAGTACCCTATATTTATTATGCAATTTTGCTTTACATTTATATATAATTATGGTAGGGTATGAGATATATTTTTGTCTTGCTTCTTTTTTGCTAAGATCACAGACCTGCCTGATAAAAGTCATAGGAAATGCTGTAACCTAGTCCTTAAAAGGACTGCAATCACAACTATTCCCTACTCCCAAGCTATCTGTAGATTTGTGCGAAAATTGGCTTGAATTTAACAAGGTATAGCGCACACAGCAACAGCGGTGCCGTCTAACACGCAGCTGCAGCAGTGAGAAAATGGTGGCGACGGGGAAAATGGCTTGGTCTTATAGGGCAAGGACATGTGACATACACTGCCAATGACACATGCCCTTGCTTGTGTGAAAAAAAGCACTTCGCTCCGTGTGTGCGCTGCTGATAGGCTGACAGATTGCACCTCCCCACTGTAAATGCGGGAAAGAGAAAAAAAATGGAGATCTTCATTGTTCCTGCAGAGATCCATCCCCTGCCCCTCCCCCCGCCCCGCTGTACACTCAAACTGCGTATTAACATTAATTTTCAGCATTCCTGAGAAAAAATCCAGTTATGATTTTGGGGCACGAACAGTTATCGAACATAACCTCGAACAGCCGAATTTTTTTCAAATCGTTCGGGTTCGTCAAACGGCTCGAACACCGCCCAAAACAGCTCGAATTTGAAATTGGCGAACAGTTCTAGTCGAACAACGCTCATCTCTAGTGAATAC